>NC_056739.1:1400789051-1401089051 GCF_019279795.1 Protopterus annectens | reverse complement strand
AAAAGACTTTAGTCAGATAGGACACTTTACAGCCTTACACATATGACTATCAGTACTTCTATTTTTGTGTGGACAGCAATGAAGACAAATAGGTCAGCATAAAAAAATAGCATAACTATATACCATACCCATATTTTTCATGTTGCTCCAACTGCCTCGTAATCCCCATGGCTTCTTCCTTATTCAGGTCTCTTGAAATCTATAAGGAAACTGATATCTTACAATTTCATCCAGTAATTTGTCATATTATTTTTCTAAATCTCTTGAATCCTACCCACCCTATCTGCTTTATCAGCATTTCCTCAAACTTTTTATACAAATCCTTTTAAGTACTTATCCTGTTTCCATTCTTTTCCTTTTCCAGCCATGATGCACATATAAACTCAAGAATCCCACTTTTTTCTGGCTAGTGTCTTCTTCAAAATTAAAATTCAAAGACAATTCTGCACTACTACATGAAAGACTGTCTTTCAAAACTTTTGCATTGTTCTTTCCAGTTTTGTTGCTCTTAGGAATGGGTGGAGGCGGTGGTGCAACAGTTAGCATTGCTGCCTTACAGCAAGGGTTCTCCGGTTCGATTTTCAGCTGGGGTGCCTTCTGTATAGAGTCTGCATATCCTTCCTGTGGTTGTGTGGGTTTCCTCCCAAAGGCATGCTGTAGGTGGATTGGACACTCTAAATTGGCCCTGTGCATGGGTGTGTGTGCCTTCTGTGGAAGGTTGGGCACCGGGCTGGCAACTCGACACGTAAAACTCCACTGCAAGTCATGAGCAGACAGGTGATCTGCTGTAGTGACCCCTAACCGGGAAAAGCTGAAAGAAGAAGAATTCTTTGGAATGGGGTGAGATGGTTAGTCTGGACTACTTAAAAAAAGAAAAATTACAGATTTACTTCTATATTTAGAGTATTCATGGTATGCTGCTCCGATATTTAAAACTTTAAAAAAAAAAATACTTTAGAAGGGCCTGCATTTGGATATCTGGGTATTACTCCATTCATTTTTTAAACACATATATTAAATTCACATAATGTTAACAATCATAGGGTTACACATACAGCCAGAGAAAAGAAAACAAACTATTGTAAACATTTTTTCAGTGTTTCCTGCATTGTACATATACCTTTCATTATTAACAATTATTATTCACTTTAACATTACATAAATCATGCCTTCACTTAATTTTCATTCCTCCTTCTGAACATTATTCTGCATATATTGTTCTCACAAATTCCATTTATTTCTATATACTTTGCTCTTTCCCTTTTCTAAACAGCCCACCTCCAATTCTTTTATCTTGTTTACAATATTCAATATTTCAGTTATGATTGGTTTAGATTTCGAGTTCCATTTTTTTGTAATTACTTTTTTTGGCAGCCAGAAGCATTAAACTTAATAAAGCCTTATTATATTTAGACAATTCAGTTCCTGCATCTCAGTTCAAAATAATTCTTCCTTGGTTACAATCTTATGCTTTCCCAACATTTCCGACAATGTACTCTGTAGGGATTTTTTAAAATCTGTCAAGTGGCTATATTTCCAAAAAATAAACATGTTTTCAAGTTCCTCTCTTTTTCCCATCATACATCCAACACTTGCTATCCATCTGAGGAAAAACTATCTCGAGCTTGCTTGGGTTATAAAAATATCTATGCAAATCCTTGCCCTACTCTAGACCATGTCTCTTTCCTACTCCAAAATTTTTCTTCCACTGATATCTTGCATCAGTCTTCATCCCAAAGAACAACCCCAAGCTGTAGCCTTGGGCTGTGTTAACTATTAGGATAGCTGTTGTCACACTGCATTTCTGCCAGCTGTAACAGATGCTTCTTTAGAGTAGTGTGTTGTGGCATGCAAACTTCTGGGCCAGCTGTGTCAGACATTCCCTCTGCATTTCTTGGCATACCTAAACTTAATACTTCAGATTTTACTACTGTTTCATGCTCGTGGTAGCATGTGTTAGTGCAGCTAGGATAGATTAAGCACTAACCCTTCCCAGACCTTTGATACAACTAGAGTACACCTTAGGGGGAATTTACTAAATCCAACACAGTATTTTTTACCATGTAGGCATTATAGCATGCTGCTTACATGAAAGTAATCAACTGTGTGATCCAGTAAGCACTGCTGAGTGGTGCGCATGAGCACTCCAACATGGGAAGTTGAGTGGCATGCAAACCACCTCATAAAGAGGTGAATCTCATGCAAATGAGGCAAGTAGAGTGATCCAGCAAGCAGATAGGCATCTCTGCAGACCCCCATGTTGGTGTCCATAGTATACATGGAAAAATTATGTGTACAAGAATTCAAACAGACAACAGGGCTGTAAAAACGCAGGTAGATGGACAGAAATGGCATAGCACATATAGATATGAGCAAAACTATCCCCATGTGTCCAAAAACGTAAGGGACTTAAGTTAAAATAATTTTATTTTTTTTAATGATCTAGTCATGTTTGCACAGCATGCTGCAGTGCACAAACATGTTTTTATGGGAAAAAAAAGAGTGGAAAAAACACAGTTAATAGTATGTGACAGAAATGTATAATAGGACCCTGCATCAAGTATCTACAATGGAGGAATGGTGCTGTTGCTTACTAGGTACGGCCTGGAACCATGCAGTTTCCTGGTTGTGTGCTTGAAACCCTATGCAAATGAGATGGGGTTACTGAATAGCACAAAAGGGTATGCGTGTCCCCATATCCCTTCTGCATAGATACAGAACCATGTCGGTGTCCAAAAAACAAGTAGCTGACATCAGGATGGGGTGTGTCTGAGGACTTATAAGCTCATTGCAGCTTAGCTATGCCAGTTTGCACCACACTGCTGTGCTCAGCAGGGGGGGGGGGTGTACACTGGCGGTTAAGCTTTATTTACCTTCGGGGCATGTGTTTCCATGTGTCTGTATGGTGCACCACCATGCTGAGTGTGACCTTTCAGGGGATGTGTACAGTGACTGCTATGCTTTATTTACCCTCAAGGCGCTTGTTTCCATGTGTTTGCATGGCGCATCACATTGCAGAGAGTATCTAAAAAGCAATAATGTAGTAATTAACTGTGACACTTGTTTAACTTATACTAGGGCCATTAAACGATGTTAATGCTATACTAGGCAGGTGGAATGCATCATAAGTAGCCAGTCACACAGTCAGCACCTATAGTAGAGCACTATAAAGTATGCATACACTCAACATTGTGATTTTTCACCCTTACTCTGCACCATTAGAGTACAAACTTGGGAATTTTAACCGAAGGAATGTTAGGGGCTGCTGCAGGACTGCTACATCTGTATGTGCTAGATGCTGAAGTCAGTGTTGCTGCTGGTGCTGCTAACAATAGGCCTAGGCAGAGAAGGAGAAGAGTGTCCAGTGTAACCTTCCAAGAGCTACATGAACTGGAGATTAGGGTGCTACTGGGTGGGCAGGGACATACTACAAGAACTCACTGAGCTCTGCTGCCCTCAACTCAGACCCAGAACCAACAGAGGGGAGCCCATCCCAGTGAAAACAAAGCTATAATAGCCATGGGTACCTTCCAAAGACCAACTGGGGACATGATGGGGTCTCACAGGCATCAGCATCCAGGGTAACCACCAGTTCCTGGATGCCATGCTACCACATGCCAATGAGCACATTTATTTTTCCCTCACCCCTGAGGTGAGGGCCAGCAATATGCAACACTTCTACCATGTAGCACACTACCCTGAGGTACTGGGTGCCATAGACTGCACTCATGTACACATCAAGGCACCATCTAGTGAGGATGATAGAATCTACATTGACCGCAAGGGGTACCACTCCATCAACTGCCAGGTCATGTGCAATGCCCAGGAAATTATCATGAATATGTGTGTTGGAAGCCCTGGCAATTATCATGACTCCCATATCTGGCACTCATCACAGTTGTACCAGATGTCTATTAGGGAGGACATCCCACACGGCCATTTACTGGGGGATGCTGGATATGCCCTGGAACCATAGATGATGACACCCATCAGAAATGCACAAACACCCATGGAAAGAATGGTGTAATGAGGGACATGAATAAACTAGGAACATCACAGAGCATGTGTTTGGGCTGCTGAAGTCATAGTTCCGGTGTTGTGATATATCTGGTGGAGCCCTGGAGTACTCTCCAGCCACATGTGCATATATGTTCACAATATGTGCCATGCTACAAAATATGATCCTGCAGAAACAGCTGCAGCAGGGCCAGCAGAAGGAAGGGATATACAGACCCCCACCAGTGCCTAGGTCACCACAGCCACAGTCACTGGAGGACTCTGAGGAGGATCTCCTTGATGATGTCCCTATAGGTAGACGTAGGGATGCCCAGTACACCCTGGCATTGGCCAAGAGACAATGCACAGTACATTCACTGACAACCTAGGGCCCTAGGGACTGACATCTTACTCCTACTCATATACATATAGTGAATGTGTTGATACCAGGCAACCCCACACAACCTGTACCTATCCATGCATTGGTTGTGTATGTCTTGCATCACACAGAGTCAGCCCTGAACTACAGGTCTCTCATCTGCTGCTTTTGCAAGGTAACTCTCTAAGCTAGACGCTAATTGTAAGGATTACTAGAATATATCATTTGTTTTTATTTCTCCAAATCTTTTGGGTTTCTAATACTATGATGGGAATGGACCTCATTCCTAAGTCAAAGTACAATTAAAGTTCATGAAATTAGTATTGTTTCAATCTTTGATGTCAGCTAAAAGTGCTCTTTGCAGCATCTGCAATGTGACCAGTAATGACTCCTGCAATTCATATGGGGTTACATGGATTAGAAACATACCTAAATACAATTGTAGATTATTTTTTATAACACCTGTTGCTCCTACTACTATTGGAACTGTCTGGGTATCTTTCTTCCATATTGCTCTCGTTTCTGCCTGCGGGTCCAGATATTTTATGACTTTGTGTCTCTCTGTATGCAAGACACTGTATTCACTGGGTGTAGTGATTTCAATGATCAATGCTATATTTGTCTTCTTTTCTTCGACCACTATATCCGTTTTTCTAACATCTACCTTTTAAACTGTTGCTAATGGGTGATCCCATGTGATATAAACTTCATCTTTTTTTATGATGTTTTGTGGCTCATGTTTCCAGTGTTTTTCAGCCACTTCAGTACCATAATGTTTGTACAATCCCCAGTGCAATAGTCTTGCCACATTATTATGTCTTTCAGTATACAGTCCTTCTACCATTAGTATGTCACAACCAGCAACAAGGTATGCGACTCTTTTCAATTTGGTTTTACAAAACCTACATTTGTCTGTTTCTCCAACATGTTCAATGAACCAACCAGTGTGTATGTAGCCCCTATTTTGGGCTGCCAGTATTAACCTTTCATCTCTTGGTTTGAATTCCCCTCTCCTTAACCATTCCTGCATTTGTTCCTGATCAACATGAGGTTCTTCCAGAGGTTTGCTATACTTGCAACTGTATTTATTCTTTTTTCCACATTAATTGCCTTCTCATCTAGTCCTTTACCTTATATTTTTCCTTTGTTTTTTGGCACATTCAGTTGCTGCCTGATTTTTATCTATTCTGGTTTGATTTCCATTCCTGCTTGATGCTGATATGCTTCTGCTAGATTAACCAGAGAAGTCATCTTAGATTTATTCTCCTCATGTTTCAAAACTTTCACTACATTTGGGTCTTGTGAGTTCAGCAGATATGTGTGGAGTTGGACAATTGCATATCTATACATGTTTTCAATTTCAAGGAGGCCCATCCCTCCTTCGGAATGGGGAATAAATAATCTTGGTATACATTGATTTTTATAAATCATTTGGTGAGCATGACGCATCCTTCTTGTTTTCCTGTCTAATCTATTCAACACATTTTGGGGCCAGTCAATCACTCCAAAACTGTAAGTTAGGACAGGAAGAGCAAATTGGTTTATAGCTTGAATTTTGTTCCTAGATGTTAACGTTGATTTCAGAATTAATTTAAGTCTTCTAAAGTATTCATTACTAAGTTTTATTCACATTTGTTCATGTTTTATTGTTGATCTTTCAGCAAATCCCAAATAGTTGTACACTCCCTCTTGCTCCAGTTCTTTTATATCACATTCTTGTCCCAAATTAATATTTTCCTGGTGCTGCAGTTTTCCTGCTTTAAAGGTTGATTTTGCACGCTTATCAAGACCAAATGACATTCTTATATCATCTGACAAAGTTTTGACAACCTGCAGCTGTTCTTTCAGTTCCTTATCTGATGAGCTATATAGTTTTAAATCATTGACAAAGAGAAGATGGGAAGACTTTTCACTGTCGTTTTCTAGGAGCCAAATTGTAGTCATGGACTAAGCTGTTATGTAAATAACTTAATGGGTTAATGGCAATGCAGAATAGCAACAGTGACAGAGAGTCACCCTGGAATATCCCCCTTTGAATTTTTATCCCTGGGATAATAAGCTGTCCTTTATCATAGCTTAATTGCAAAGTGGTTTGCCACTGTTTCATGGTCACTGTTATGTAGTTGATCAGTGTGGGGTGTATCTCATACATTTTTAAGCACTCTTTTATCCATGAATGTGGGATACTATCAAATGCTTTTTATAGTCAACCCATGCCATACTTAAATTCTTCACCTTTTTACAGTTCTCCAGTATGACTTTATTTAACAACAAATGATCTTTTGCTCCATATGACTTTCTTTTATTGCCCTTTTGTTCTACTGCCATAATTGAGTTTTCTTCTAAATAACTATAATCTCTGTCAGCATCAATTCCCATGTATAGTTTATATGTCGTTGGAAGGCAAGTTATTGGTCTATAATTTTTAGTGTAGCCTGCATGTTCACTCAAGTTGGAGCATTGCTTTGCCTGCTGTTAACCAGCTTTGTGCCTCTATGGGGTGTGCATATAAATAGTTCTTACTCATGGCTAAATGTTCAGGCAAAGATGCTAAAACTTTTAGCCAGAGGTTAGGTACTGCATCTGGGCCTGGGGTTTTCTAATTAGAAGCTTTTCTTAACTTTGTTTCAATCTCTCTGGCTGTTACTTCATCCCATTTCATACCCTGCACCTTTACACTTCTTATTCTTTCTTTTACTTCATCTATCCATTTAGTATCTTTATTATGTTCCAGAGGATCTGTTGAATTTAGTTTATTACTCATGCTTGATATCTGTCTACTACCACTACTAGGAGATAAGGTGTTTTATCATATTACATAACTATTAATTCTCTCTCAACTTTTTCTCCTGTCTCCAGCTTTTTTGCCCTGCATCCCCCTTGGGACTTCACCTGGGTGGACACCTACACCCAACTAAAGTAACTAAACTCATCAAATTGCTCAAGCAATATAACTACTCTGCTGCCTCAACCCCCTTTCTGGAAATTGAACCAAGAGTCTCCCAGAAGATTATAAGGAAGTATGTGCATCTGCTGCTAACTTAAACTTCTGTATTTCTTAACCCCTGCTTGCTATCTCAGTACGCTCCCTGCCAGGAAAGCCAGCAGCCTAAACCCCTCTTATTTCTGTCTCTCTGATCTTGCCCTCATCTAGCTCCCTGAGTTACACTAGCTCCCTTCTCCATTCAGTCCAATTTAGTCCAGAGACTGCCCTGGTGGCTAAGTGCACTTCAGCATTTGTCCACTAGATGGCATCCCCTCCCCACTGTTATTGACTTAAATTCACTCACTTCTTGTATTCTCTTAGGTTTTACATTCATTTCTCACTTTCTCTCCTATAACTTATAGCCCACTCTACCTATTACATCCAGGTCCCCTCTCCTTACCCTTCTACAACTTACCCTCCTGCAAACAATGCTCCACTGATTGGCTCTCGATCTTGTCCTGGTTTCTTCCCGCTCCGTTCATCCTTCAGGCTCACTCCGCTCCCCTACCCTGCCCCCAAATCCCACCCACCCTTAGCACCTCTACCTATATCCTTCTTGTAACCACACCCACTTCCATTCTACACCAATCAGTCTCCAATACTCTAGAAACTCCCTCTACCTTCTCCCACCCAAATTAATTTCATTCAACTCTCCAAAAATATCTCACCCAGACTATAGGTCTCCATTCTCCCTCTAACACCCACTCCCAAAACCTCACCCCCTCCAACCCTACATAACTCTATACTCCCCCACTACTAATTAGGCATTTACCAGCTTATCTTTATAAAATAATCTCTTATATACATATATAATACAACTACAACATTACACCACTAAGCAACCTTATTCAACATGCTCTTAAAACTTTCATCCATCTCCATTTTACTACTACTTCTTAAATTTTCCTATCTTCACTACCTCACCCAACCCATTACTTCCTACCATTCACAATTCTTCCATGTAACTAACCACCTTAATTCCCCTCTCTCACACTCACACTCACTTATTTCTCCCCATCTATATCCTATAAAAAACCTCCTATTTTTCCTATACAAACTCATCACCTCTCAGAAATACTCCATCCCCATAGCAACCAGGAACTCCTTCACAATCACAATAGAACCCAATCCTTTTACTAAACTGCTCAGTTACCTCTCTAATCCAATTCTTCATCTGATTACCAGTCTTTTATCAGGTGATATCCATCCCAACCCTGGCCCCCCACCTCAACCACTATACACAAGCCTATATTACTTACTTCTTTAAACTCCCAAAGTATAGTTAACAAAGTCCCAACCCTCCATGCCTGGCTCATGCATAATAAACCTGACATCCTATCTATCTCAGAAACATGGTTAAAACCCTATATAAAAGACTCTGAAATAATTCCACCTAACTATTCTATCATTAGAAAAGACAGGTCCCACAAAAAAGGCGGAGGAGTAGCTCTCCTATATTCATCCTCCTTATTAGTTACTCCCTACAACAAACCTATTCCAAACTTTAACAACGCTGAACTACTCCTCACTCTCCTTCAATTAAACAAACACAAACACATATGTCTAGCATCCCTCTACATCCCCCCAGGGGATAATATTTCCACACTTGAAGATATCCTCTCCTGGCTCTCCAATAACATTAGCAATGAAACCATAATCTTAGGAGATGTGAACATTAACTGGGCCTCCATTCAGTCTCCAACTAACTCTCTTAACATCAACCTCTATAATTTTTCCCAGCTAATCAACTCTGTAACACGCCCCTCAAAAAAAACTCTCTAGCGGCAGTATTCTAGATTGGATTCTAGTCTCACATCCCCACTATTTTGCTGACAGTGGCACTCTTCCCGACCCCCTAAGTGATCATATACCCATCTTCACTCACCGACTCCCCTCTATCCCATATCGCACTCATAATTATATTACTACCCGTAACCATAAAAACTTTAACCCAACAACCTTTTCAAACTCTCTAAAAGCAATAAACTGGAATTGTCTAAAAACATTATCCTTAGATAATGCAGTTGCCCACTTCAGCTCAACATTCTTAAAACTACTAGACTCTCACGCCCCTTTAAGGACAAAGAGAATAAAAACTAATTCTGTCCCTTGGCTTACCAAAAACATGCTAGCAACCATGCGCCATAGAGATAAAGCCTGGGCGCTCTATCAGAAAAACAAGACCCCCCCGACTCCACAATGAATACAAAACACTTCGAAATAAAGTAAAAGAGCTTATTATCTCTGATCGACAAAATTACTTCACTACACTCCAAAACAATAATAAAACAAACCCTCAGAAATTCTGGAAAGGTATCTCTACTCTCCTTAACCCCAGCAAACCACCCCCCCACCCCAGACCCAAATGCTCCAGAATTAGACTTAGCTACTCAATTTAACTCCTTTTTCATTGAATCCATTGCCAAACTAACCTCCTCATTCTCTAGTACCACCTCATTCTCTAATACACCCCCACCCTCCCCTACCAACAATCTACCCTGCACTGCTGCTCCTCCCTCATTCCCATCTACTAACTCTCTATCCTCTACCTCTTCTCCCACTCTAACTTCCACATCATCTTCACCACCCCTAATACTCCCTCTCCCCCTCTCCTCTATTCTCATTAAAACCTATACCTACTTCTACTATAAAGAAACTCCTTCAGAAATTGAAGCCATGCACTAACGCACCTGATAACATCCCTTCTTACTTTCTAAGCATAGCTGCTGAAGCAATTGCCTATCCCATAAGCATTTTAATCAACCGCTCCATCCAAGAATCTACAGTACCCCAAATCTGGAAACAAGCCTTTATCATACCTCTGCATAAAGGTGGCAACAATAGCAATGTCACTAACTTCCGACCCATTGCTATCCTGTCTCCCATTTCCAAACTTCTAGAAAAGTGTGTCCAACTTCAACTCTTACCACATCTCTTAGATAATAACCTTCTAACTCCCACACAACATGGATTCAGACCAAATCATAGCACCATGACAGCCCTCCTCTCCTTTCTTGAAACTGTAAATAAAGCTTGTGACTCTGGCCTAATTGTTTCTACCCTACTACTTGACCTCTCTAAGGCCTTTGATACTATCTCACACAGCCTGCTCTTAACTAAACTCTCAAAACTTAACCTATCTCCCTCCTCTTTGAACTGGTTCTCCAATTACTTATCCAATAGATACCAAGCAGTAAAATGGAAAAAGGCAACCTCCTCATTTCTTAATACTCCCATCGGAGTTCCCCAAGGCTCCATACTAGGTCCCCTTCTCTTCAATATATTTATTAATGATTTCCGCAAATCTATTCCATTCTCAAATATCATCCAATATGCAGATGATTCTACCATTATCTGCTCTGCCACATATACCCCCATACTCCTAATGCTTACGCAAGAAGCTTTTTCAATCACTGAGCAATGGATGAAAATAAACCACCTAGCACTCAATGGTTCTAAAACTAAATTAATGGTATTTACCCCCTCTAAAGTTACTCCTTTCGATATAAACACATTCTTGATTACTAGTCAAAATAACTCACTTTTGGAACTGGTGTCAGAAGCCAAGTTACTTGCGGTCCAAATTGACAGCCAGCTTAATTTCAACTCAAATCTACAATTAAATATCAAAAAAACCCCATCAAAAACTAGGTATGCTCTACCGACAAAATCAGTACCTTACAACCACCTCTAAAATCACTCTCTTTCTACATCCTTTCTTATCCCCTCCCTTCTCTATGGAGCTCCACTCCTAACTAATCTTCAGTCCTCTCTAAAAAAACAACTTTCCTCTTGCTACAACAAAATCGCCAAGTTCGCTAACAGCCATAGGTCCTCCACCCACCACTGTTCCTCTCTCCAAAAACTAAAATGGCTAGAACTACCCAATCATCTCACCTATACTCAGCTAATTCTTGCCCACAAGCTCATTTTCAACCCCTCTCTCTGTCCCTCCCTCTCTTCTGCCTTTAAGATGCACCTACCTGATAGAGTTTTAAGGTCAAACAATCAAAATCTATTAGAAGTGCATAAACCAACTCGTCCCCCAGGCAAAAACCTACTATCCTATAACCTAGCTCGTCTTTGGAACTCACTACCACCATCCATTCGCACCACCTCTAACCATTATATGTTCAAAAAATCTCTTCACGTACATCTAGTGTCCCAGTGGGAATGCTCTTGCTCCCACCCCTCATAACTAATAATGGCAATTTTCATCTTCCTTCTCTCCCATGTTTACTCCAGCAATTCTTCCTTATTATTTCCCATAACTCACATTATTATTCCCATGGTATCTGCAAAGAATGTACTTGACTGCACCTATTAAGTTTATGCTTCTTACATAATAACTACTCTGTATCACTCTGCAATATTACTTTTCATAACCTCCAAGTTTGTATAATTATCATTAGTAATCTACTGTATGTACCTAGTCTGTATTGTTTTAAATGTTTCCTGTACTTTTGAAATTAATTGCTTGTATCTTTTACATTTGTATAATTATCATTAGTAATCTACTGTATGTACCTAGTCTGTTTGTTTTTGGAGCTTTTCTCCCCAGGACTCCATTGAAAACGGGTTCATTTTGGCCCAATGGACTATCCTGGTAAACCAACTGCAAATAAATAAATAAAATAAATAAAAAGGATCTTCATAGATACTTCTCCAAAATTTATCTATTTCCTCTTTTTTTGGAAGTCTTTCAATTCCTCTTACCTTGTTTCCCAATTCTCCATAAAACTTTTTTGGGTCATCAATAAATTGCTTATATTGTACTTTTCCTTTACATTTATCTGTGTATCTTCTAAGTTTTTCCACCTGTACTGAAATTTTTAGTTTGTTATTTGCGATTGTGCATGGTAAATCCTGATCCATTATAATACTGTGCATTATAATGTCTATCTTTCTGAGTATTTTTGTTAATTTGTTCCCTCTTCTATACTCTTCTAACAATGATACTTCTTGTCATAATTGCTTTATGGTTTTCTCTATTTGATACTTCCATGATGGTATTCGATTTCTCCCCTTCCTTTCCCTCTCTACCCTGTGTTCTTGTGGTAGAACTTTAACAGTTATTAATTTAGCTGCACAGTAATATATCCTGTTTACTTCTGTTATATCACATAGATCTCTATGGACAGTCCTAATTACTGCATTCATTTGTTTTATCAGACTTCTGACCTTTTGGGTTTTATTGACCTTCTTTCTGCAGTCTATTTCTCTCATTGATCTTAATATATCTATCCATGTCTATTAAATCAAGCAACTCTTCTCTTAGCTCATTTTCTTCCAAACTGAGGGCACATCCCTTGTTTTCCATTTCCTGTGGGCATTCTATAGAAAGTTCTATAGCATCTTCCTGTGGCACCTTCTCTTCAATTTCATCCTCTGCCATCCGTTGCTCTGTCATATGGGAATTCACTGGCCTAACACTCCTCAACATTGCCTGCATCAGAGTTTCCACAGTTTCCTGTTCCTTTCCTTGCTGTCTAGCTTCAAGTGAATGTTTATACTGGTTTCCTGTGGAAGGGAACAAAGTATCTTGATATGGCACCTGACCAATTGCTTCCTGTTCCACTGGTTTCCCCTTAATTTGGATATCCATTGCTCTTTCCTGTTGTGGTGCTTTCCTGCATTCAGTTTTCTACACTGAATCCTTCATTTTGCAGGTAGTCCATAACCTCAGTTTCTATTTCTTTAAGTTCTCCATTACTAATCTCCTTTTCTACCTTTCCTCTTTGACTTCTTATTTTTTGTATTGTAAAGTTTTCCATGTTCGGATTATTTTGCCTGCAGACCTCTCAACCAATTGGGGACAAATTTCAACAGAATTAGGGACAAGTCAAGAAAAAATCAGGGACAATCAGGGACACTTTTAAAATATTAGTGCTATTAACTTGAAACATTGACAGAATCAGAGCATATGAATTAATACACATTTTCTGAAGTAAAAGAAGTTTATAACTCTTAATTATTGGCATTATTCATTAAGTGTAATTCACCACCTTTCTTCCAAAGGTCACTAGTTTTAGGAGGGATTAAGAGGGACAGAGTTAAAATTTGAGTCAAAATCAGTGACGTCCCTGAAAATCAGTTACAGTTGAGAGGTATGTTTGCCTGTATTTCTCTTCAAATATCTTTGGTGCTGCTCTTTTTGTATTGGTTAGTTTTGCTTTCTTCTTTGCAAAAATATTACACCATATTAAATCTTTTTTTCTTTCCCATGTCCATATTTCTTCTTCAGATGTCTCCTGATCTACCTGTTTCTCCTTACTTTGGGGGTTCACTCCATCATGCTGTGATGTAACCTTTGTTAGACCTTCTACACCAAATCCTTCACTTCACAGCCACTCCATAACTTCAACTTTTATTTGTTTTAACTTCTACTTTACTAATCTTCTTTACTATGTTCCATCTTTGTGATATTATTTTTTATTGTGAAATTTTCCATATTTGGATGCCCTTGCCTGCCTTTCTCTTCAAATATCTTTGGGGGCTGCCTTCTTTATATTGATTAATTTGGCTTTCTCTTTTGCATAAATATTGCACCATATCAAATCTCTCTTTCTTTCCCATGTCCATATTTCTTTTTTATACTTTTCAAGTATCTCTAGGTTTTATTTATATTTTCACACTTCCTTAGATGCTTCTTTTTACAAACAGATCAAAGTTTCTTGATCTTTATACTGTTTTCAACAAATCTGTTGTACTAATGAATGCAAATTTTCATTTGAAGCTTCTGACAGTTTTTCTTGCGGAAGCATTTTTCTTTTCTCCAATTTCTCTATTAATCATTTTGCATATCTTGTGTCTGGAAATTCTGGGCTTTTTCAGTACATCATATGTATGGATCTGCTGCTGTTATGCAAGGAAATACAGTGGGCTGATTTGGCAGATGTAATATTCACATGCAACTACAGCTACCCAGTCTAATAGTATGTGTTCCTTAATAGTCACTAGGCCTCATGGTTGGAATATTAACTACATCAGTCAAGGGAGATGTTAAACAGTGGATGCACATGAAATTTGGACTACTGTATATTCCAGCAGATCATGTGCCATTGTTCCCCCACCCCCAACACAGCAGTGTACCCATACAACTGCTTTAACACAAAATCACTTGTGGTATATTAGTGGACCAGGCATTCTCAAGGCTACAACACAGATATTCTCACGTCATTGTATGTCTCTCCTCAAGCAGGATAACAATTTACATATATATGCAGTTGGTTGTGTGATGAATGACTCCTCTCTGTCTGGTGACCTGAGTGGCTCAGTGGACTAGGGAAACTATCATGGCTGATGTTGTTGATGGTTCTAATCTGGAAGTACTCACATTTTTTGCATGTGAGGTAGTACTATGTTGGTGTTTTCACAGACTGTCATACCTCTTACTGCAAGAAATCTTTACAAAGCAAGTAAAACTGGGGGCACAAAGGCCCAAACATAGGGGCAGATTTCAAATATTGTCCCCATAAACCTGTTTGCCTGTAAGTAGTATAATGTATTAACATCAATATTCAGTACTTCGCCAGAAGACCATAAATGTATGAGGAACAGACCAAACATATGAAGCAAAACAGTGGATATCCCGTGGAAAATAGGACAGCTGAGAGGTATACAGACTGACAGTCTGTTGGTGGTGTAACATTACCAACCACAGTCACAAATTAACTACAGCACACAGTTGGGAAATGCTGTGGACTGTTTGAGGGGAAGTGCAGTACTGCAGAAACAGGGGTGGATGTTAATGTCTGCCATATACAAAAACCCAGACTGGAGTACAGGTAGGAGTGGACTGGAGTCACCTTATTAGTACTGACAGTCCCACTGGGCATGCCCATACACTTAGGTAAAATGAGTGCAGTCCTGTTGCCCCTTCACCAAAATGACCTGCTATGTATAAATGTCTATACATACAGATGTACGTATATGTATCCATCTGTTACTATCTCTCTCTCTCTCTCTCTCTCACACATGCATTTTTTAATTTCTCCATGTCTATTGTGCTTCTAATACCAAGACATGAATGGACCCCATTCCTAAGTCAAAGTATGATTAAAGTTCATGAAATTAGTATTGTTTCAATCTTTGATGTCAGCCAGAAGTGCTCTTTGCAGCAGCCACAATGTGCCCAGTAATGGCTCTTTCTGCAGTTTGTATGGGGTTACATGAATTGGTAACATATCTAAATATGATTGTAGATTATTTTTTAAAGACTTGTTGCTCCTACTACTTTTGGAACTGTCTGGGTATCTTTCTTCCACATTGCTCTTGTTTCTGCCTGCAGATCCAGATATTTTATGACTTTGTGTCACTCTGTTCACAAGACACTGTAGTCACTGGGTGTGTTGATTTCAATGATAAATGCTACTTGTCATATTTTCATGGACCACTATATCCAGTTTTCTAGCATCAATCTTTTGAAATGTTGGTAATGAATGATCCCATGTCATATAAACTTTATCATTTTCAATGATGCTTTGAGGTTCATGTTTCCAGTGTTTTTCACCCACTTCAATACCATAATGTTTGCACAATCTCCAGTGCAACAAGCTTGCCACATTATTATAGCTTTCAGTATACAGTCCTTCTGCTATTAGTATGTCACAACCAGCAATGAGGTGTGTGACTGTTTCCAATTCAGTTTTACAAAACCTACATTTATCTGTTTCTCCCACATATTCAATGGACTTTGTAAACCAACATGTACCCAGCCCACTATCTTGGGCTGCCAATATTAACCTTTCGTCTCTTGGTTTGACTTTGCTTTTCCTTAACCATTCCTGCGTTTGTTCCTGATCAACATGAGGTTCTTCCAGAAGTTTCCTATACTTGCAATTATATTTATGTATTTTCCACATTTCTTGCCTTCTCATCTGGTCCTTCACCTTATATTCTTTATTTTGTTTGGCACATTCAGTTGCTGCTTAATTTTTATCTACTTCTGGTTTGATTTCCATTCCTACTTGATGCTGATATGCTTCTGCCAGATTAAGCAGAGACGTCATCTTAGATGTATTCACCTCATGTTTCAAAACTTTCACTACATTTGGGTCTTGTGAGGTCAGCAGATATATGTGGAGTCCCACGATTGGAGATCTATACATGTAATCAATTTCAAAGAGGCCCATCCCGCCTTCATAACAGATAATACAAAATCTTGGTATGCACTGATTTTTATAAATTATTTGGAGAGCATGAAACATCCTTCTTGTTTTCCTATATAATCTATCCAACACATTTTGGGGCCAGTCAATCACTCCAAAACTGCAAGTTAGAACACAAAGAGCAAATTACAAACCAAAAACAGACGTGGCAACCATGCTGATAGCTACAATCCTTTATTCCATGAAGCGCTTTTCGTTCAAATACAATTCTTGAACTTTATCAGATAAAATGCTTGTAAATTAATGACATTTAAATAACAATTCAAACAAGTCAGCTGATATCAGACCTTGCAAATTTAAAGATACATACTTGTTATTTAGTTAGTTGATGAATATTCCTATATACCCTAAAATATTAAAATGTATAAAAATATATATATATAATGTAAAAAAATTATATATATATATATATATATATATATATATAGTGTAAAATTCATAATATATATAGTTAATTGGTTAGCCAACTTTAAGACTGACTATTTTCTTTCAGCGGCAATTCAATTTTATCTTCAGCAAACCTTTTTATCACATCCAAAACTTTACATCATATATTTTACTACTCTTCAAGCCTTTTTTGCTAAATGATTCTACCATACTTCAAGCCATTATTCTTACACTCTAAATTTTATCTAGTTGTTTACAATTACGAAGTGTTTGCAATTCAGACTTATATATAATTCATATTCAAATCAATATATCACATGTGTTACTATCTACCTAAACTTTTAAGTTTTAATATAGGCATTATCGAACACATGTCATTTAAGCCTGGGTTATTATATGCATACAAACGTATTTGCCATATCAATTCCAATCTTTCAAGTTCTAATTCCATAGGCCCCCCCTCATATTTACTACCACTTGTTCCAATATCCAAAATTTAAATTCATGATTGGGGTACTCTTGAATATGCTTGGCGAAAGCACTATCTTGATTGGATCTATTAATACTATACATGTGATCATATATTTGGTCCCATAGTCTACGTATTGTTTTACCAATATAGTAACTAAAACAATGTTGGCACTTGGCTAAATATATGACCATTTTGGAATTACAGTTATATTTACCTCTACTCACCAATACCTTATTGTTGATGGTAATTGATGTTCCAACCTGAATGTATTTACAATATGGGCAACCACTACATTGTTGCATGCCCTTATGCTTATTAACCATATTTTGTGTGCTTTCAAACAAATTCTTTAAATTTTTGTCCCTTCTTGTGGTGAATTTTGGAGTTGGTCCTAATTTGTCCAATAAATCCTTATCTTATGTAACAATGTTCCAATTCTTACATACAATATTTCTTATATACTGGAAATCCATATTAAATGTAACTACAAAATTGATAGTCTGATCGAATATGCTTGTAGTTCGATCGTTGTTTGATGCTATCTCCTGCGAAATTTCTAAAGTACTACAATTTCCTAAAGTTGTAATAGCATTTTCTACTCTATTATTTCCGAGTATGGGTTTATATATTCCCCTAGATCTTTTGCCTGCTACTTCGGTTATGATGTTTTCTAGTAGGTCAACAGGATATGCTCTTTTAACAAACATTTGTCTTAATAAATGACATTCAAATATAAAGTCATTCTCCTTTGTAACCATTTGTGTCGCCCTCACGAGTTGTCCCTTTACCACTGACTTTTTCTGGTGTAAGGGATGTGCACTCGAAAAGTGGAGAAATGTATTAGAATAAGATGGTTTTCTATAAATTTTTGCTTCATATCTTTTGTCAATATTATTTTTAACTAATAGTACATCTAAATATGCTATTTCTTTCTCATCAAAATTGTATGTAAATTCAAGGAATTCTGTAGTCTGATTGAAATATTCAACTAAATGTTTAGCCTGCTCTTTGTTCCCTTTAAATAAAATAAATATATCATCTAAAAATCGCGTGAAATATGCTATCTGCACATTAATATCATCTTTGTTAAGTACATAAGAGCGTTCCCAATAGTTCATCACTAAATTAGCGAAACTGGACCCGCACAGGGACCCCATGGCCACTCCTTTTCTTTGATGGTAAAAATTATTTTTGAAGTAAATGTAGTTATGTGATAGTACAATATTTAATAGTTCCTCTATCAGTGCTATTTCTGTTGATGGAGCACCCTTACTACTAAGGTTCAGATCATGAAGCCAGATAAAGGGGGTAGTCTGGTTTTCATGGATCCGATTGATTATGAGAATAGAATAGAATTAACATTAGATTCTGATTCATATGTAAAAGCTTCATTGAATGAGTATAACCAGGCTAACCAAAGGATAAAAGTCTACATTAATGATTTATTTATTGAAGGTAGAATCAATTTGGACATGTACAGTTATATGATTATGCCAGCACCTATAGCTCCTACAATTGAGCCAAATTATTTACAACCTATCAAGGAGTGAGATTAATGCTGAGACAGTTGAAATACTTAAAAAAGGACTGAACTGTATCCTCTCACAAAGGGCCAGATGTACAAATGTTTTACTTGACCTGAAGTTATACTGCAGAAAACTAAACCTGAAACATACATTCTATAACAAGGTAGATAGCAACCTCGTTCAGAATAGTTTAGTCAGCAGGGAAGAAACCACTGAGAATAATCTTTACATGCATAACAATACCTTTCTCCCTGGTAGGAATGTCACAGGTCAAGGCAGTAGTGTGAGCAACACTACCATGTGTACTGCTATGTTAGAAACTGGTAATGCTCGTTTAAATGCTAATGATAATACTACAACACGTACTGCTGCTGTGGTCAATGTGAATGGTGGTTTAAATGCAACTTCTACTGCTGATGTAAATAGTGAAGTAAATGCTGATGTAAATGCTGTTTTAAATGCTGGTGTAAATGCAAAGTCTACTACTGGTACAATTACAAAAACAAATAAGGTGTCAAATACTATTGCACATGATATATCTAATGCCAATACAAACACTGTGTCTAATGCAAATCTAACTGCCAATGCAAGCAATGTAGTAAATACCAGAGTCATAACTAGTGTAAACACAATTATAGCATGAAACCAACCCACAAGCAAGACAAACTACCAAACCTCATGCAGCACCAATGACTATATTAATGATACGCCCCTACAAGGCCAATGAAATACACCCCATAGACTTAGAATTGCCAACAGGAACAGCAACAGAAACAACTGCATGCTACCCAGAGAAACGGCAAACCCCGCACTAGAAATGGTAAACCCAGGAGAAAGGACAGAAGCAGGCAACACACCCAGCTTCAGTCCAGAGTCACCAACTAGCAGCAGCATGGACTGGGCAATCAAAGCAGTGAAAGCTATGAAGATCCACCTGTGCTAAGCAGAGCTAGTATGTTTAATCCCACCCTCAGTAACCACATGAACATTTTCTCCACAGTCTGCGAGAACAGTATTAGAGTGGTTCTCAACAATAAACCCTCAAACAAGTGGTTTTACGTAAACACACAAAGAAAAAGAAGTTGGTCCACAAAATCTGCCATTCACAACAAATTAAAGTAATGAAAGCAGACAAAGGAGCAGGTGCTGTTATTATGAACCAAATGGCCTACACTAACAAAATGCAAGCAGTTCTTTCTAAGTAAGTAACCTGAAGAAGTTTGCTTTGGAAGCAAACAAAAAGTGCTTCATTTGTACAGCATTTATTAAAACAGAACTCAGACTTTTTTCTGATTGCCGTTCCTGTGTTGTTTTTTCCAGTTTGTTGTGAGCCAGTGTATTTTGTACAAGTTCTTTCTAAGGATGACAGCTACTGCATAATTTCCAAAGAGGAAGTACTGGCCAAATTCAAGGCCATAGATAAACTACAGCTCCTGTGGTTAAACTACAAAATCACAGAGTTTGAGCATGATTTCATGCAAGTAGACTCCCCAGAAGTCAGGAAACTATTTGGGAACCCATAAAATCCACAAAATCCCAATGGACTCCCCCCCCCCCTCTGAGACACATAATCTCCTTAAAAAGAACAAAGATTGAATTAATCTCTGAGCTGCTGGACTATTACCTCAACCTAATAGTCCAAAACACAGAGTTCTATCTAAAGGACCCCTGGCAATTTCTTAATGAAATCCACCAAATACAAAGTAAAGAACAAAACAAAAAATGGTTGCTAGTCACGCTGGACATATTCACACTATACCCCAGCATCCCTCATAAAGACGGACTATGATTAATTGAAAGTTACCTAGTCAAACATAGGAAAATGGACCCAGAGCAAGCAGACACCTTCTGCCTGATAATGAAACTGGTACTTGAAAATAATTTCTTCACATTTGAAGGGACTATCTATCGGCAACTCAAAGGAGTAGCCATGGGGGCTAAAATGGCCTCCACCTATGCAAATCTATTCCTCAGTTCATGGGAAGTGGAAACAATGACCAAACTAAAAGAAAACAGTCAAGTAGCACTGTATAAATGCTATATTGATGACATGCTCACCCTATGGGATGGAACAGCCCAGAAACTCAACACATTTATACAGGAGATCCAGAAAAGCATCAACTTTCTGACCTTCACAGTTTCTGACATAGGCCCAAAAGTAAACTTCCTAGATGTCACGCTTATACTGGACCAGAGCACCTTGTGATTTAAGTCCACCATCTACGGGGAAAAAAACTACAGAAATAACTTCCTTGACTTCAGAAGCCAACACCCAGGCTTCATGAAAAGGAACATAATTAAAGGCCAATATGGCAGACTAGTCAGTGATGATCAAGACTTCCTAAAAGAAAGTCAGTACCTCCGCCAACTATTTATAGAAAAGCAATCCTGTGGTGGTGGTGCTGCGGTAGCTTTGTCACCTCACAGTAAGACATTGTCCTGTTCGATTCTCAGTTAGAGCGTCTTCTGTGTGGAGACATGCGTAAATGGGTGTACCTTCATTGAAGGTTGTGCATCAGAGCTGGCAACTCGGCACATAAAAATCTACTGCCAATCATTAGTGGACCGGAGTTCCACTGTGGTGACCCCTAATGGGGAAAAGCCGAAAGACGCAACAATACCCAACAGAATTGGTTAACTCCACAGCCCTACAGTGACTGAGCACAGACACACTCTCCACTTCAGCTACCAACAAAAAAGCAACAACAGCCACCAACCCAGGTTTCCCATTCCCATCTCTGTAGACACAGCTGCAATTAGAAAAACCCTACAAAAGAACTGGGGGATCTTACAGAGAAACCCTGAACTCAACAGAGCACTCGGGAACCAGAAAACATTTTGGTACAAAAGAACAAACTCACTTAAAATACTGCTGGAAGAACAGAACACAGCAACCCCCAACAATAAGGCAGATGCCCTAGGCTCCCAACCATGTGGTCACTGCTGCTGCTGCTGTTGCCGCCAGTATATTATCACAGGTCACCTAATAACAATAAAGGGTTCTAAATACCTGATTACATTCCACCAAAGCTACGACTGCAACACCACCAATGTGGGGTACCTGGCAGTCTGTGCCCACTGTCAAGCCTACTACGTAGGAATGACCACACGCAAAGTAAGTGATTGAATGGAAGAACACTACCAGCCATCTGCCACTCTGATAGCACAAATGCCCTATCCAGACACCCCAAACAATGCCAACTACCTCCCAGATTTAACTTCGCAGTACCATAAAAAGTGTTCACTTTCACCACAGAGTCAAGCACACCACCTAGAAGTTAGAGAGCTCAGGTGGCCGATAGAACTCCGAGTGGACACACCCCCAGGCTTGAATGGCAACCTAAACATAAAGTGTATGCTGAAATGGATCAGATAACAGGCACACACATCATCACTACATCAAAAAATTTCTTATTGCAACAGTATTTAAACAAACTGTAATTCTTGGCTAAGTAGATTTTTGATGAAGTTCGAAATAAGTTAATAAACAGGTGAATGAAAGCGCTCATATCTACTGCTGGCTCATGCGTGGTTCCTCCTTGTGATTACCCAGGTTTTAAAATTGGTACACAGTGTTCTTTAGTATCTGGAAATAGTGCTACTCTAGTATAAGTTATATATACATCCCTGTTATATACAGAAATATGTGTGTGGATTTCTGTATTGTCTGACTTACCCTAATAATGGTGAGTAAATATCCACTATCACACAGCCATACTGTTGCTCAAAGGATCCAAACTAAGGGTGCAACAGTACAAATGCCACTTATCCACAAACCCCTGTGCCTGCTGGATGTCACCACATAGACAGACACAGTTGAGCAGGTGCTGTAATGTATAATGTTGTCAATGCACGTATGGACAGGGAAGCTTGTCCTTGCCCACAGGTATGCTTATGTAACTGCAAGTAGCCACTTATGGCCTTACTGGTAACTGTACACACATAGCTAGGATAATTACAGATATCCCACTGTTAAGATACTAGATGCAGATAACACTATGAAGCAATTCTCACACTGCAGGCCACAGATGCTGGTCAACACAGGCATAGTTTTTGTAATGCATAAGTACTGTGCCTGCAATCACACATACAACACACTTAACATGTGGCATGTGTGGTAATTCTAGTGATCTGTAGTATGTAAGACTAGATAGGTAGGGATCCTAATCTCACTTCAGCCCACTTGGTATGTGACTGTATCAGAGTGTGTGTGTGTGTGTGTGTGTGTGTGTGTGTGTGTGTGTGTGTGTGTGTGTGTGTGTGTGTGTGTGTGTGTGTGTATCTTCCTGCAAATGAACGGACATGCCCTCATGGGCTATCCACCTGCAATGGTTATGCATGTTTTGGCCCTGTAGCTTGCTGCTAGCTTCCTCACTTCCCTCTTCTACAAGGCTTGATGATGTCAGCCACCTTAAGACTACCAGCTGACAGTGTAAAATCAGAAGTAAATCATGGCGCATGCGATAAGTATTGTGATCTAAAGTGTATAAGACTAGATAGGTAGGAATTCTAATCACACTCTAGCCCACTTGGTGCATGTTTATATATCCATATGGCATAACCTTGGTAGTGTAGACATATGTAGGGTTTTGCAGTGTTTTATTTGTAGTGAGTGATGTGGCCCCAGAAAGGACTGACTACAACAAGGCCTGTGCATGTCATCAAGCATAATATGTCCTAAAATGATAGTTCTTGCAGACATGAGGTGTGTTACATGCACCATGTACTGTGATATGTAGTATGTACCATTACATAGATAAGTGTGCACACCTACATACAGTCAACCTGCAGTACGTGTGTGCCTTGGCATGTCCTATATGCACAGATTGGAAATGGTGCTAGCCTCAGTGTAGCCATGTGTTTGTGTGAGCCTTGTAGAGCATTTTAAAACATGTCATGGAACCATGGGATGTATGGATTGAACAAAGAGCACTGTAGCCTTCGACTGCCACTGGTTGGATAGATTTGGATGCATTTACTGTTTTGCAACCAATACTGACAGGTTTGGGACATACATCACAGACTGGCCCTGGTATACTAAATGTGGGAGTCATCACAGCTATCATTGTGTGCAATGACACCTCTACCATGTCACTACACAAGCATATTGTACAACTGTAGCAGCCACACAGGTGCCAATGTACACCAATACACATTGTAGAGAACACGTCCTATTGAGTCCATGTCAGGACTGTACATGTGTAGTCTGTCTCCAAAATGCTTTGGAGGGGATGTATATGGCTCCATACAGGGAGGTGTCAGTTCCCACTGTGTACTTCCCATGTATTCGTGACAGGAGTAACACGTGTCACCTGTGCTACACACCACCAACAACATCAGTGTGTTATGAATAGTACATTCTGGTGAGATAGGTATGTAACACAGGCAGTACACCCTACATGGCATAGGCCCTGCCCATGCACATCATGCACACATCTGCTGTGACACACAGTATGTGCAGGTTAGATATTAGTATACAGAGCACAACAATCATAACTGTTGCCAGACAACTGTTGGCACTGGACACATGATATATGTAGATACGTCATCTCCATCAAAACCCTGGTGGCACTTATGAAGGGTAGCAGACCTTCTCACTGATTAGGAATTCATGAGTATGCTGAATGCCAACATTGTCCTTGTTAGCCTGTTATACACATCTGGACCTATGGAGCATGCAGTTACAGTGCTGTACCCTGCTGATGACATATGTCCACTGTGCTGACTTGCCATCCTGTGCTGCTTTATTTCAACTGTGTATCCATAGGTTATCAAAAAACCCACAGGCCAGCACTCAAAGGCATAAGGTGCCTGAAAATGAAAATATTTTAATAAGACATGTATAGGCAAAACAAACCAGTTTCGGCCCAAAAGTTACTAAGCCTTCCTCAGTGTAAAAATATAAGTAACAAAAACAAGCCTATTATACATGAAAATCATCACATGATACAAACTAATTGGTTGGTTATAAATGCTCATTAAGACCCAGGGGAAACAATCCCCCAGCTTGATAATCCACTTTTTTCTTTCCTGTTCAAAATGTCATGCCAACTAATTTTATTTGCCTGGTCCCCACTTAGCCTGTCAATAATGGTAAACCTAAATGATGGCATAGAATGGGTCAAGGAATGTTTATATAATGCATTACTAGGTTTTTTCAAACTAATATCACTGAGGTGTTCAGATATCCTTATCCTTGCTGGGCGAGAAGTCTGTTCTATGTAAAAAGCATAACACGTACAAGTAGCTAGGTAAATAACCCAATCGGTTCCACAGTTGGCCAGAAACCTGATGTCAAAAACCAACCGAGTATTCTTGCTTTTTGGACTTAACCACCCTGGCACAATGAACACAATGACCACATGGATAACACCCCTGCAACAAATCACCAGTTAGAATAGGTTGTAATGGTTCCCCCAAAGATATCCCCTGTTTGTAACGATTAAAATAAGATCCCATGGCTTTTCCCCTATGGTAAGAAAATTGGCATTTGTCTGTTAACAAGCCAGATGGTCTATCATCTGCTAACAATATGTTCCAATGTTTGTTGAAAAAACATTGGTATTACATCCATAGGTGGTAATACGTCTAAGTTCAGATGATCTTGGTTGTTGTTTATCCCTATAAACCAAAAGGTCATTCCTATTGATGGAAGATGCAAAATTACTGACTGAAAGTATCGTGCCTGTTTTATACCCACAGGATTTAAACCTGTTAATAAGGTCCAGTTTATAATCTTCATATTTTTCAGGATGGGAGCAAATGTGTCTAATACACAAAAACTGTGATTTTGGGATGTTATGTGTAACATGGGGTGGGTGAAAGCTGGAGGCGTGCAATCATGAGTTATATTGTGGATACCTACGGAAGGCCTGGGTATCCAGAGTATGATCTAAGTTCCTTATAATGAGAACATCCAAGAAAGTAATTTGTTGAATATCATAATTGACAGTAAACTGGATCCCCCACTTATTGCCATTAATGTATTCCATAAATTCACACAAATACCCCTCATCAGCTTTCCAAACCATCCAGCAATCATCAAGGTAGTATCTCCACATATCAATTTCCCCAAGGCATAGGTTGTGAGTGACATTATATATCAACTGCTCTTCCACATAGGCCATAAATAGTTTGGCATATATGGGGGCAAAAGACACCCCGATAGCCTTACTCTGAACCTGCCAAAAACATTTCCCATGATAATAAAAGGTGTTCTTGGTAAGAACATGTTCAGCAAGGCCAATAAGAAATGTAGTAAAGCCTGGTGGATAGAGCTCGGCCAACAAACCCACCCAATGGGGAATATTTGTATATAGAGATGCTACATCAAGGGTGGATAACAACCACCTCAACAGAAACATATACAGGCCCGTGACACACCTGTCATTCTCCAACTATACAGCCAATTCAACAACATACAACATAAGGACTACAGAAGGTACAGAAATGTATGTGGCATATATGTGACAAATGCCAGCATACAGTATATCTCATTAACCACTACAAGTGGCATGGTGAACCAGCACTACATTACACAGGTACATGATAAGTAATATAGTCACCCTATGCATCAGACACATAGCTGCATTTTCCTGCATTGATGTCAAGGATGACAAGGATGTGGCACAGGTACCATCACTTGTACAGGGTGTTGTGTGGGGATGCAAGAGGCCTAGGCTGGCCCAAACAGTAGACAGCATGTGTGTGAGTCAGGGGGGAGCATGTCAGATGGACCATGAAGAGGTGCTGTGTGTGTCTGTAGGTGACCTGCATATGACAGTGGTGTGTGAGTGTGTACATGTACACAGTCAAGCTCAGTGCTAGCCCTACACATGTGTATGTTGGACAGCTGTGCACCATACATGGCAGAGTTGACAGTTCACTGTTTCTGACCCTGAATGTGGGAGCTGGCTCTGCCAGGAGTTGGACTGGCAGCTCCATACCCAAGGTCAGAAGCGGTGCTAGTACCTGATGGTGACTGCTTTCTGCTGGGACCATATCCCCCATGGGACCACCCAAGACCATGAGCCCATGGCCTGCCTCATTGTGGTGTGGACAGCACAGTCCCCTTTGTAGTGCTGGATGTACTGCCACCATGGGAGCATGATTGTGCAGAGCCACGTCGACTCTCAGCAGATGTTGCTGCCCTACAGCACAGACAATGTGTGGGCCAAGACAGACACTGTCTCAGCCCACCATCTGTCTACTGTATCAGTAAACTGATCCAGGGTGTCTCCAATGTGATGGAGACTGTCACAGATGTCAGACTGTGCATCATCCATAACCCTAAGCATACGCCTGGTGTTCCATTCAGAACATGCCTGTGTCTCCATGACAGCCCTAAACATGTACCGGGTGACACATATTGTGACATCTGCAACAGGTGATTAGCATACAGTAGGCCTCCTACAAGCACCCCTGTCAATCCTCCTGTGTGGGATGTCACCAGCTTTCTGGCTGTAGTCAGTGTATGCACTCACTGGAGCCATAGCTGCCACACTTTCCTGTTCAGTGTCTCCACCCTCTGACTGTCCAATATCTGTGGCCTCTGGGTATGGGGTATGTGTGGGCATAAAGACTGTATGTGGTGTCAGTGGAGGCAGAAGAGTGATGTCTACCTCTGGGACCGATTCAGCCCCTGACACCCAAACCTGTGCCTCACTGTGGCTGCAATCATCATCATCAGTGTCCAAGGCGACATTATCAGTTTGCATACGGGACAGACTCCAACCCCCATGGTCACCTGCAATATGAATGAGAAAAGCAGTACATTAATAACTGCACTATTTTGTACAAAAAGCATCCAGGATGCCTAACAATGAAGACCCACAACTGCATTAGTGGTCAAACAACCTCCTTCCCCATCTTTGTCCACAAAGCACTACCTCGGAACACAAATCAAATTCAAGTCAAGACCTTTATAACCATCACTTGATGTAAATCAAGTCAAACATGACCAGCAATATTTACCTTTTACTTACTCTGTATAACACTATAATTGAAAAAACAACACATAAAACCCACTACAACTCTCTTCATGATTATATGGAAATACACATCTCACTGCCTAATGCATTTGCCTTCAACTGGTTGTGTCTTAAAAGGCATTTTAGATTCCTGGCCTCATTTAAATCAGGAGCCTTATCTGCTCTTACTTGTAACTGCCAAAGAGTATCTGTTTGTTGAACTACGCTCCTGTGACTACCACCTCTCGAAACCTTAGGTACCTCCTCCAGACTGGCAATTAAAAACATCCTATGCTCTCTACACACATAACTACATGCACATAGGGCATTATTCTGGCCCTGACCCATACTAGACTATAATTAATCCTTAACAAAACAAGTGTCATGCTTACCAGGGCAGGACCATGGCCTTGGGCAATACCTGACAGACCTGTGAAAATTTGATAAAAGGGTACATTTACCTCTGATTACAGGCCTCAGTTACATCCACTATCGTGTTTGGCTGCCTAGTGGTGTACTATTGCACTAGGATCCAAGGTACACTCCCATTTTTTCCATTACTGTTTATTCCAGTTTGGGAGGTGCAGCTCATCATGCAGCTTTGCTGAAACATGCTTAATGGCTGTAATTAGAAATTACTATGTTTTGTTTAAGCCACCTGTTTTAATTAAGAGTTGCATGGCATGGTGGGTTAATGCAGTGTGCTGCTGGTGTGATGGGCTTGGGTGCAAAACATGGCAGAGGTGTTTATTTGCTACATGTGACTTACAATCTTAAAAACAAATATACTTATTATAGCTCTATTTAGCTGAGCTAAGTGAAGTTACACAAAGTGGCACGCCATGCAGCTCCGTGCTTAACAAATATAAAGAAAAGAAAAAAGGGAAGATAGGAAAGTGGTGAAATCTGGGCAAGCAGAGGGAAAAACATATTGAAAGGCAGGGAGGGATGTGCAGGAAGGGTGTAGGAAAGAACCATAGCTATCAATTTCTTGTAAAGCAACAAGTGTACACTTTGACAGATTTGGATATGAATTTGGATTCTCAATCCCCAGAGAGAGAGGTGAGGACCATATAACTGCTTTGTCAAGCCAATTGGACCAAATTACATGTGTCCAGTGGACACGTCTGAAATGGAGAGCTATGTATGGGACAATTTTTTTTTGTTGGACAGGTGCCCCCCCATTTTTTAAGGTGAGAGTGGAATGCTGGGGAAGGGACATATGTACTTGTGGGGGAGGTAAGTTGGGTAGGTGAGGATGCATTTACAAACAGACAAGACAAACAAGACAGCAGACAGGGCAGTGTGTGACACATGAGGGGGGGTGAACACCTTTGACAGAGAGGGTGTTGTAGAATCCAAGTCCCATGTGCCGCCAGACAGCAGCAGTGTGACTCATGTCCCCACCCATGAGACTGTCGGCACTCCTCCTTTACTGCCCCGGGGGTGGCTGTACTGGAGGCTGGGCACCCTCAGTCTGGTGCAGGCATTGGTCATAGCCATGGTGGACTATCCTGCATACCAGGACCAGTAGCTCATTATGGGTGACCATTCTCTTTCTGCCACTGCTCCCAGAGGGGGACTGGGCCCCATCCCCTGGAGTGGTACTACCCGACACCGCAGGTAGTACAGGGGCTGCAGGGGGAGCACCGCCTGACTGGGTCCCAGATGTGCTGGGACCTGGTGCCACGACTGGTTGAGGCAAGATTGGGGGATCAACTGGAATCAGCCTACCTTGAAGTGTTGTGGGACATGAAGTAAAGCAATATGTTATGGTTAGTAACAACCAAACCATTGTTAGTATTAACAGAATGGAACATCATATTTATTAAGCCAAATACATATTAATGTATATTATATAAACCATATGACCAACAAAACAGTTAGTTTAACAAAATATGTTAAAATTGAATCATAATAAAACATAGCAATAAATTATCCAAAATATAGTTATTTTAACAAAATATGGCAATATGAAATCATAATAAAACATAACAATAATCAACCACATTTTCCAACATATAGTTAGTTTAACAAAATATGTTAATATTAAATCAGAATAATGCATTGCAATAATGAATAAATTAAGATAAAGGGTGGGGTGAGAGACAGAAAAACATTCCATTAGTGTGATTACAGATGATATCCCTGACAACATACTTCTACAGGTGTTTACTGACAGTTGTGATTAGAGTGACTACGATTCAATAGCTGATGTAGCATGTACATACCGCTCAAGCTGATAGCATGAGACAATAAGAGGCAAACACTAGAAATGCAGGTACAGAACTACTCAGAACGGTTTCACATAGTGTGAACTTATATAACTACCAGGGTGTTCTGTAAACAGATTTGGTAATACATTGCATTCCAGGTAATAATTTATCTGGTAAACGTGACATGGATTAGTCAGTTCTAATTACATTATGAGAAATCGTGAGACTTGAGAAGCATGTTTGTGTACAGCAATTAAACTAGACAGCCGTCATGGCTTAGTTGGCAGGCATGAGAGTAGAACCCTCTAGCTGTGACTGCAGGGGGCATCTGCAAATACTTTAATAATTGACTGCAGCAGCACAGTACGGACAAGCAAGAGATACAGCCATAGTGGGATTACACAGTTTTATTTATGAATCAACAATGTTGATGCACACATTCTTGCTCTTGAGTGTAACAATCTGTGAGACCTAAACACAATATCTGCACATAATATAGGCTAACTCACCCATCACATTTTTGTGTTCTCGGGGAGAGAGAAATTGTGAACATTAAGTGACTGTTACTGAAAATGTAGTGCTACATAGCACTGGATTTGAACCCAGGACTGTGTGTGGCAAAATATACAGTGTACAAGGAATTTAACTGGCTGAGGTACTTAGGCACTGCTGACTACAGCGTGACTGATACTTGCCTGGAGTCTACCCGGAACATACTGTGAATTGTGCAATACAAGTCACAGGACTTTCCTATAACATTCTAGTACTGTTACAGTGTTTTACTAGACTGCAGTGCCAATAGAACACACGTGCATGGTATATAACCATACTCTGTATATTACTACAGATTTATTTCATTTTCAACAATACAGTTGAGGTTATTAAGAAAAAGGTACCTAAGCCTCCCAGGCAAAGGATATATATATATATATATATATATATATATATATATATATATATATATATATATATATATATATATATATATATATATATATATAGTCAGCCTTTAATCCACTAATCCACACTGCTATGGCCACACCCTGCACCTTTAAAAGCAGTACACATACTCCAAGAGTCATACGGATGCGGGCTCCAGACCTTCAAAGTCCAGTGTGACTGCATCCATTCATGGTGACTCTATTCTATGTTGACACTACTGATGCCACCCTCACAATGATGGATAACAATAGGGTGTTGGTCACTGTTTTCTCTAAGGCAAGGATCTGGGACATGGTGAGGACTCTAATTCTCCACCATCAAGGCAAATACAGTTATGACCTGATAGTAGCTCATGTAGGGGTGACTGACCTTACGTACTTTACCCAGATGGACATGCATGATGATAAGATTGTCCTTGCTAGTTATGTGTCCAAGCCATCACCCAGATTGATGCCAAGATTCAAAAACAGACTGGCTTTACTAATTCGCTATTTAACTGGCTGCATTCCAGTAAGTGCCAGGGTGGAATGAGATGGCCAAAGCTTCTGCTGCCTCCACAGTGCCCTTCTCAGGCAAAGTTTGTCCAGTTGAGATTACAGCCTAGTAAAGTGTAATTCAGAATATATTAAGGTGTCTTTGCTCAATGCCAGAAGTCAAACCAGAATAATGCCTGAACTTTTGGCACTCTTGCAACTTAAAAACATTCATATATGTAGTTATGTCCTCTGTTCCTGGGTTTAACAACTATTGCATCTTCAGACTATTGGTAATCGCAGTGGTGTATTCAGTTGTTGTGGATTCTATCACCACTTACTTTATCTGTCATGGCCATAATCTGGAACTCTTAGAAATCCAAATTGTCTTTAACAAGTGTTCCTGTTCCATCATTGCTGTATATAGATTGCCCTCCTTGTATACTACTGACATAAAAATGGCATCGTTTGATTGTAGTACCCTGTGGCAGGACTGTGCAAGTATGGGAATTTCCTTCTGAGATGTTATGGCTTGTTGTGAATAGCAGTACTTTAAAAGAGCTCTGTATCATATGTGGCACAGGGGTTACTGTCCTCTGCACTCCCTGCTGTATAAGAAAAATCAACTGTTACTAACAAAAGTAATACAGATATATCTTCCTCTTACACCTGCTTATGAATACTTTAAAAAAGCAAAACATGTTGATCAGGAAGAAGGCTGGGCTTTCTACTGCGCATCCTGAGGGTACTAAATGTAAGTATAGCCATGTAAACTACCATAATGCTTTACTATTGTGCATCCTGGGGGTACTAAAAGTAAGTATAGCCATGTAAACTACCTTAATACTTTACCAGGACTTCCCATCAATCCCAGTACTTTAATTATACATCAACAGACTGGCATACTTACACCACAAATGATAGGCATGTCCACTACTTCTTACACATTATAAGTACTAATTCACTGTTATGAGTAGGAACCCATCCCACTGGGACTTCAGCATCCTTGATTTTATCCTTATAAAATTGTTTCATCTTGTATGTCTCCTATGATACCATCATCCATTGTTAAAGCAAAACCACAAGTCAATGATCTTCTCATTAATAAGTAATGGTGCTACCAGATAAATGCCAAGGTATTCATCAATGTGTGTGTGTGTGTGTGTGTGTGTGTGTGTGTGTGTGTGTGTGTGTGTGTGTGTGTGTGTGTGTGTGTGTGAACACACACATATATATATATATATATATATATATATATATATATATATATATATACATACATACATACATATATGTATATATACTAACAACACAAGTATACAGCCATGATAAAACAACAATCACACACAAAGTGCTGTAGTTGACCAAAGCAAATCTGATTATACATTATTTGCCAGCAATAATTTTGGGTTGTTAAATCTCATGCACTGATCAATAACGTATATATAAGAGAGCAGCAAAACCCACAAAATCAACCACAAGTAAGCCTGAAAACATACCGAATTACAAAACTCCCTGCTCCTACAGACACTGAAACAGCATTAACATGGGTGTTGTGGGGGCGGGGACTGGCGGGGGTGCAAGTCCAGGATTTGATGTTGTGGCTTTTGGCATATTTGCTCTTCGATGCCCTCATCTGATGATTCCATGTTTTGGCAGAGAATATTCTTATTGTAGTAAATCTATATCTGTATATATATATATATATATATATATATATATATATATATATATATATATATATATAAACAAACTTCCGAAGGCACCTGTGGAACGTAAATAAAGTTAATAACTTTCCAAAACAATCATCAGAAGTAATTCAGCAAGTAGAACCAGTAATTGAGCATGCTTTTATTCTTTTTTTATTTAAGAACTTCTTCAGAATAAGTAAACTGTACAATTTTCAGAGTTAAAATAGTGTAAGTAAACAATAGAAATAATCTAGTCCAATCAAAATCATAATTCAACTCCTTAAACCATGATGGAAGAGTAATTATGAAAGTTTCATTACTCATACGTAGGTATAAGGTGGGTGTACCTCAACAGGAAACCTGAGTTGCAAAAATCTGTCTGATCTAATATATAAAATATTCAACAAATAAGTAATACTAGAGAATTAATAAGTAATTAAGAAATAAACATCTCAAAACAATATATATAAAACTGCAGTCCTTAATACATAATAATGGAAATCAGTTCTCACTGTTGCCATCTGAATACACATTTTGAGTTAGAGGTATCATTTAACCCTGGGGAGGACTCAGCACCCAAACGGAGCTGCCATCTAAGCTTAATCTAAGAATTGATTTCCATTATTATATTATACTTTCATAATTACTCTTCCATCATGGTTTAAGAGGTTGAACTGTGATTTTGATTGGACTAAATTATTGATTGAAGCTATAGAATAAAATTAAAAACAAGTGAGTTTGCTGGTGGGCAGGCCCCATGCACCCCTGGAATTTATATATACCAATGCTGTAGTTATCATGGTTGCACAAAAACAAAGGAAGATATATCCCAAAACAAAGGAATCACTGCTAGCACAATGTTTAAAACTGGACAGACAGCGAATTACTATAGAAAACAGTGAAAGGCAAGTTTGCATCAGGGGAATCAAACTTAGCAAGTGGAGGCATAGGTCCATAGGTGTTTACTATTCTAATGGCCACAAGGGCCTTTTTAAGCTGAGACATGCATCCCAAGTCTCTGACAAGTCTTGCTACCCTTGATTAGTGTAAGCAGGGGCTTGGAAGATTAAACATTTACAATCACGAACCTGGGAGATGAACCATTTACAAGCTGCCTGTGTCCATTAGTGACACAGGTGCGAAATCAGGAATGTATTTCCTGTTCTCCATCCAATTGCCCAAGTTACACCTGAATTGGGTTGGGGAGGAAGTCTGCTTCACATGGAAGGAGAGCCTGTTCCAGAGAAGGGGTAGTCTATGGGAAACATACCTGTATCTCCAGCAGGTCCTATTTATATCATAGGCAAGGGTTAAGTCTTTAGAACAGGTAATTCTGGTGCTGTTTGTTTTGTGGATATACATGAGGTTCATCATGGTGGAGTCTGACAATGCCTTGTATGCCAGGCATAGATCTCCCCTCAACAGCCTGTAGGCGACATAATACAGGGATAGAGCCTTGAGGTTGTCTTTGCAAGACATGTTACTTATACTCTATGTTCTTTTGGTAAGTAATATCTGTGGACATTCCAGTTGTGCATGGTTAGGTACTTACCAAAGGGGGCATTGTACTCAATGATAGGTCTGATGAATGCCAAATACAGTGGAATAATGACTTCCTTGGACCTGGATGCTACTCCTTTGTTTATAAGTTGCTCAACATAGAATGATTTCCTCACTATTGTAAACAAGCGATGGTCAAAGGCTAGATTATTGTCTGTGCGTCCCCAAGTCCCTGACTATTGGGTCAACTCTTAGGGGTGTGTTGTGAATATGATATTTACCAGGGGCGGGTGACTTTCCAAATTATTCTATTATACATGTCTTAGCATTTAGCTTTAGTCCACGGCTCTAACACCAGTTATTTGTCTTTGTCAGCTCTTGCTGGAGAACATTTGTGTCAGTAGGCGATTCTATGACCACTCCTAATTTGCAATCATCTGCACGTTTAGTCAGTTAGAGGTTATTGACATTTGCCTTAACTTCAGAGAGTTAAATGCCAAAAAGGAGAGTCCCAGAACAAATCCCTTTGGAACTCTGTTTGTGACTGGCCTCTTTGTAGAGGTGGACTCCCAATTCTAAGTTTTTGGGTCCTGTCTGTGTGCCAGCTGGTTACTCACTGGTTGACATAAGGGTTTATACCTAACCTTTTGAGTTTTCAACAATGACTGAGAGGGGTATTGTATCAAATGCCTTGGTCAGGTGAAGGTAGGCAGTATGAACAATCTTGCCCTCATCCATTGCTTTGGTGACCTTCTTAAAGAAGTCTACCAGGTTGAGTAGGCAAAACCTGCCCTTGATGAAACCAGACTGGGTTCGGTCCAATGACTGGAGGTTTCCTATGTCATTATTGATCATTTCCATTATAATTTTTTTCTATGGTTTGGCATATGACACTAGTGAGACTTATGGATATGTAGCTTCCAGGGTCTGTAGATGGTCCACCTTTGTGCTGAGGGATGGCTGTTACTGTTCTCCATTTGTGAGACATGAAGCCTGTTCAGAGGTTTCAGTTAAATAGCAATTCCAGAGAGCATGATAAGTCATATTTTAGGCTATTTACAAGGCATCCTGGGATATTGTCGGGCTCATTGATGCACTGTGCTTGCCCTTAGAGAGACACAGCATTACGGACCTGTTCCCTAGTGATAGCGGGGGTATATTTGATGGTATTTCCTGAGGGAAGGTTGAGGGGGAGAGAGGGGTAAAATTGGAGCTGAATTTGCCAGCCAGTAGGTTTGCTATATCTTCTGGCTCAGTATAGGTGACTCCATTAACAATGAGCTCTACACACAATTGTGTATTGCCTTTGACATTGTGGACATGGCTAAGGAATGTATTGTGGTTGCTCTTAGTCTGGGAGGCCAAAGTTATCTCAAATTTAACTTTGGTAGACTTTATTTGTCCTCTGAGTTGTTTGTTTAGTCTGAGAGTGTTTTTATCCTGCTGGGTGCTGCACCTCCTAATTTTTTACATGATTTTCTTCCTTCTGTTATACAGCCTAGGGATGTGATTCCATCAGAGTGGTTTGTTTTTGAAGTTAGTTCTGTACTTCCTCCTGTTGGGTACAGAAAACAGTGTCGTGTAGGCAGCAATATGCGTGTGTGTATGTGTGTGTTTGTGTGTATGTGCGCGTGTGTGTGTGTGTGTGTGTGTGTGTGTGTGTGTGTGTGTGTGTGTGTGTGTGTGTGTGTGTGTGTGTGTGTGTGTGTGTGTGTGTGTGTGTGTGTGTGTGTATATGTATATATGTGTGTGTGTGTGTGTGTGTGTGTGTGTGTGTGTGTATATGTATATGTGTGTGTGTGTGTGTGTGTGTGTGTGTGTGTGTGTGTGTGTGTGTGTGTGTATATATATATATATATATATATATATGTGTGTGTGTGTGTGTGTGTGTGTGTGTGTGTGTGTGTGTGTGTGTGTGTGTGTGTGTGTGTGTGTGTGTGTGTGTGTGTGTGTGTGTGTGTGTGCGTGTGTGCGAATGTTGTTTTCTTTTGGCTTTTCGTGGTTAGGGGTCGCCACAGTGGAACTCCGGTCCCTTAAAGATTGACAGTAGATTTTCACAGTGCTGAGTTGCCAGCTCGATGCCCAACCTTTAACGAAGGCACGCCCATTCGCGCATGTCTTTTGGAATGCCACTCGACCCTGGGCATGTGTGTGTGTGCGCATGTATATATATCTATTATATATATATATATATATATATATATATATATATATATATATATATATATATATATATATATATATATATACATACACACATATAAAACTATGTGCTTCTTAATTTTTAATTTTTTTTTTAGTATTCCACAGTCCTATAGGAAGTTGAAAAAGTTATGTGCTATTCAGTATTCACATTTTCTGCTTTTTATTTTTGTTAATTAGATGCACAGATTTTTGGACTGAAGTATCCAAAAACAATATATAAAAAACTGTTCAGGCACACGGCAGGCAATAACATGAAATCCAGTAAAATCCAAAAAGATGTTTTAATAAATGGTAAACGCTTTCACACTCTGAGGTGCTTCATCAGACAACAAAGATAATAGAGCAGATTCATTAAATACATCAATTAATTCAAAACAACCAATTACATCCCTCTATAATTCCAAACAACACCTAGTTCTAAAAGCCCTAGTACATATATAACTAACTTATATGTAATAATAAAAATAATATCAAGACATAAATAATATATTATCTAAGCTTAACTATTAATAAAAAACAGCATATACATAAAAAACTCAAAAACTTATCATTTCTTATTTAACCTGCATGCTTTAAGGGCCGGTTTAATGGATACTGAATCATTAAGACCTGAGCCTAAATGTGCTGCAAGTCTCAAAATCCATTTCATTTCAGCAGTATCCATTTGGCTATATATCTTTCCTAACCTAACATCTGCATGTACAACCTGTAACACTTGGAATAGAAAAGTATATGCCTCTCCTGCTGACTGTGTGTGTTTGGCAAGTGCACTGTAATCCATCCCTTTCCTAGTGCAATACATGTGATCTCTAACCTTCTCCCGAAGGCGCCTATTAATTTTCCCTATGTAGAACTTAAGGCACATTATTGCCTGCCGTGTGTTACACAGTTTTTTATATATTGTTTTTGGATACTTAGTGTCTGTGCAGTTTGTGGATGAGTGCTCTATTTGTTTTTGTTTGGCTTTTAGATTTTTGAACTTATGTATTTTCTTTTTAAGAGCTTTTGTACCCATTTTCATAGTTGGCAGGTTGACAGACATGCACTACATAGGTTTTAAAATTCATATTGCCTTTTAAATAAATAATTGTATATTGCATTATGAAGTGCTTGTCAGTGAATCTCTACATTTGAATGAAAGGGGTGAAAGAATGCCATCCTTTGCCACAAGTCAACTTAGCTAGGCTTTCAGGCAGCAGAACAGTACAGACAGGAGCTTTAGAGAAAAGGGCCATGCCTCAAATCTATGCAAACACATACTGAAATGTGCTAAAACTCTTAAATTGGGCACATTTATAAAAATAATGATTATTAAATCTATTTTGTCTGTTGTTTTATGAGCAATCCACTGCAAATAGTCTTTAAACTTTAAGTAAATATGCCGCTTGAGTTTTCTTATAGGCACTTAAAGTTTTTTAGTTCAAAGAAAAATATGACATCATTAGCAGCTGTAATCTGACCTATTTTTAACAGCATTAAATATAGAGTTTGGTTTAAATGAGCAGAATTTTAAATGACATTACACATTTCAGGCACAAAAATGACTCAAGGTATTCTAGTGCCAAATCTGGTATCCTTGTGCAAGACCTACTGACCAGTGTTCTTGGCCTTAGATTAGTAATGTCATTACCCTTTTTGTTTGGAATTCTGCAGCATGCCGATTTGTCTGACTTCACCATTGAAACTAAAGGTAATGCAGATTGTGATATGACACATGCACTAACTCATACCATAGCTCTCAACCTTCCATCTCCAAAATGAGGAATATTGCCTCTTATAATGTAGAACAAATGGGCAAAATGTGGAATACCTACTTACAGCTTAGTAACAACTTCAATTAGGAAGCTCACAGGACAGTTAAAATGTGCCTACTTTATATTTATAAAATGTACTTTTGACAAATTAATATGATTTGGCACTATTTGCCATAGATTTCAGTTAAAAAATTCCTAAGTCTGAATGTGTGACATACTCTTTCAATGTGGAACTTTGAGGAACATGGGTTTTTTAAGACCCAAAATGAGGAATGTTCCTCGTAATGAGGTACACTTGAGAGGTATGACTCATACTACCTGACATTGCTTTATGAATATGATTGCTTTCATTTCTTAAAAAAATAAACATATATTTTATGAAAGGTCAGAATGCAATCACATGTAAGTAGTGTCTGAGTATATGAAGAATCAAAAACGCAATGTCTGCTGGAAGCTCATATCCTGTAAAATAAAAAACTTAATGAAAATTGCTGTGGGATGAATCCCTGGAGGTAGAAAAGTGGAGAACTGTTTGACAGTTCCTAGAAAATGTATATAGCATCTTAGTTCTGCAGTTACCATAGTTAATTTAAAAAGTTCACCTTCATCTGTCTGTATTCTGACACACACACACACACACACACACACACACACACACACACACACACACACACACACACACACACACACACACACACACACACACACAAAATAAAACTGGTATTCAGTTCTTTCATTGACTAATAGCAGTAAGCAGCACCTAGAATATATGCAAAGAACCTGTGACCAAAAGAAGTGGCATATACCATACTTTGTATTAAAGCTTTTAGACAGTATAGAACATTTTAAAATTGTGAGAGAAAAATTGTATAAAATTACAGTAACCTTGTTCAGAAGCTGTGTATCAGAGTAACAATGTTATTTTCTTATAGTGCAATTTGCATCAGGAAAAAAATAATGAAATACCCCTTACAAAATTCTAGATGCCATAACCTTCGAGTATGTGACATTCAAGGTCCAGAGACTGACTGAAGAAGATTCAAACAGTTCAAGTATTCTGCAGTTTTAAGACCAGAACAGATACAGGTAAAAGGGAAAGCAAACAGTGCTCAACAAAAAGAAAGGTGATAGCATCAATAATGACATCATACAGGATACATATGTCCAAAACACCAATATGGTAAGGGCTAATACCAAGAGAACCCATAGCATGATGCAATAGACAGTATAAAAGCATTTTGGTGGTTAAATCAGTCGGATGGCTATTATAACAGACATGTTTAGATCAAGTTCTAGCTATCTATACAGAAACATACTTAAGTACGTTGAATTTCGAATTTCATATGGTCCCTTTTCAGGGATTAAGGATACAGAAACAAGATATAAAGTATGAATAGTGAGGCATTTAAATGGTTCAAGAACATTTTATGGGATTTCAAAGAGGCATAATAAGATGGTCTGACAAAATAAACATAGCAAATTACTGCTCATGAAGTAACGATGTTTAGATAATAATAAAGCACAAAACCAGAGCAGGTTCCAAGGAACCATAAATCACAGTCAGATGTTTTATCATTTCTGTGACAGAGTAAACAAGACAATTAAAAAATAATTATTTTTTCAGGTGCCTAACCTATAATTTAGTAATGCATTTGATGTAGACTTACAGAACATATTAATAATTAGATAAGTTGGCTTAAGGGTGTGTCCAAAAGAAGCAGCCGGAGTAACAGACTGGCTGACCTGCAGGATGCAGTCATAGTGAGCAAAAAGCAGTCTAAAGAAGGAAAGCCAAATACCTCAGTGTTCACTACTACAATTCATGCTAACATTAAGTGATAAGGTAGAAGGAAAAGTGAATACCTCATTCTTCATTACTGCGAGTCATACTAACATTAAGTGATAGGGTGGAAGGAAAGCCGAATAGCTCAGTGTTCACTACTGCGATTCATACTAACATCAAGTGATAGGGTGGAAGGAAAGCCGAATACCTCAGTGTTCATTACTGGGATTCATACTAACATCAAGTGATAGGGTAGAAGGAAAGCTGAATACCTCAGTGTTCACTACTACAATTCATACTAACATTAAGTGATAAGGTAGAAGGAAAAGTGAATACCTCAATGTTCACTACTGCGATTCATACTAACATCAAGTGATAGGGTAGAAGGAAAGCTGAATACCTCAGTGTTCACTACTGAGATTCATACTAACATTAAGTGATAGGGTAGAAGGAAAAGTGAATACCTCAATGTTCATTACTGCAAGTCATACTAACATCAAGTGATAGGGTGGAAGGAAAGCTGAATACCTCAGTGTTCACTACTGAGATTCATACTAACATTAAGTGATAGGGTAGAAGGAAAGCTGAATACCTCAGTGTTCACTACTACAATTCATACTAACATTAAGTGATAGGGTGGAAGGAAAAGTGAACACCTCAATGTTCATTACTGCAAGTCATACTAACATTAAGTGATAGGGTGGAAGGTCCAGAAAAGTAATTATATCTCTACAACAAGTGTCACGATGAGTTACAAAAGGATCAGCATACAAAGACCAGTAGAAAGAATGAGAAGGCGCATACATGGTCTAGAGAATGGTCATAAGTATGTCTGTCATACTAGTTTTGGTGCAAGTAAATTAACTGACAGAAACTGCTTGACAGTTTGGCACTGAAAATTAATGCACTAAGCTGTTAAAAGCTTTATCCTATAGTCCTATGTTTGATTCCCTCAATTTCTACTTGCACAAAGTGTGATTCTTGGTATTCACAGACAGAGCTCCAAGAGCACCCCTGAAAAAAGGCACTAGTACCTAGAGAGCTTAACTAGTTAACAAAAAAAAAACACATAATGAGTGCTGTTATGATATTATCTCACCATATGGAGAATTGTTCTCAAAGGATCAGAGGATCTAGAGACTGTAGGCTAGGAAGAAAATAGAATGGAGCTTGCCCAAAGAATATCAGTTCAAATGAGATACTGTATATAACAGATGTCACACGATATGGGGAATAAATCTAACAAGTATCTTACAGGAAGAAGAAAGTGTGCCAATTAATACTTTAGAGATCAGTGGTGTCAGGAAAAATTAATAGCATTTATTTCATAAAAAACAGAGATTTTAACTAGAAAGGGGCATGATATGCAAATGAGGTGAAGGGTTTGGATTGGCAATAATAATTCTAGGGTTATAGAATGAGTCATATATGTATGAAATAATATTTATGAGAAGGAAGTGGGTTCAAAAATCAAAGTAGATTTAATAATTCATGGGACGCAAATATGATATACCTCATGGACTACATCATTACTGCCACTTTGACCAGTTCACTACACTGAATCTGACAGCTTTGTCAAATACACAAATTTTCAACTCCACAGACACATGCTGTCACAAGAATACACTCAACATAAATGGGTATGCAGGGGGAACATCCTCAAGTGCAAGCATTTGTTTTTTTTTTTTACTGCCACACGTTTATATTATAATTCCATTTCGGAAGTTTTGGGAATGAGACTTGGAGAAAAAATATCAAAGTTATAAAACTTCCAGTAAACCAGTTTTTCCAAAATAATATCAAAGTTATAAGACTTCCAGTAAATCAGTTTTGCCAAAATAGCCTTCCATATTCTGGGTTAATGCCAAACAAGCTAATTCCATTGAACAGACTTTAAGGCAGCTCTGAAGACTGAACAGAAATTGATATGGGTGTTGATCACACCTGGATTGGATTAGTAAGACTAAAACAAGAGGGCAGTGAAGACATCAGAGAAAATACTAGGTGTATCCTCAGGACAAAAGAGTCCAGAATAAAATAGCTTATATTTCCACTCTTAAGGGCCTTGGTCAGACCATTCCTTGAGTACTGAATGCACTTCTGGAGACCATATCAGGAAATAAGAATTCTGAAGAAAGACACCAGAAGAATCCATGGGGTGGGAAGCTAGAACTCTTCTAACCTCAGACCAGAAAAGTGGGGGGGCATGATATTAGTGGACAAGGTCATATGAAGTAGATGTGAAGGAGTCATCCTGACCAGCCATCAGATTGTAGGGACTAACTGCTCCCTGTTTCTCCTGAAGTGCTTTATCACATAGAGGGCTATGGACCAATGGAATGGGTTGATGGGTTACCATGGTCCACAGAAACTCTCAAGAGGGCAAAGAACAGGAAAAAAAGAGAAATTGGGAAGGTAAGCCAGGAGAGGAAGTACAATGCTAAATGTTCTTAAAAGGGCATAGCAGCTGGACTTATTGCTTCCTTCTCCCTTTAAGCAAATGTAATATAATGTAATACAATGCAGCAGACCAACATCTTCCCATAGATCTTATGCATAGTACAGTAGAATAGTTTGTTTTGGGGTATCACAAGTATTGTATTCTGTGAAAGCTCTCAGGGGTAGAAAAACAGGTATCAAGATCAGAAGTCTAAGTTATATACATTTGGAGTTCAGATGGCTCAAAAGGAGGAGGAAGAGGAAGTCATAAAGTCTTAATAGCAGTGGCTCAAGCAGATAATGTGCCTTCCAGTGGGGATACCATGTGGTAGGGTTACATTGTGAGGACCTGTGGTCAAAAGAGGCATTGTTGATGTTCTGTATGAAATGCATGTTGTAACTGAGGAAGCCTTTGCCTGGTTGTTCATTCTGAGGCTGTGCAGCTGTTCACACAAGCCTTACTACATACATGCATACAAATATTTCAAGCACAGGCATTAATACCCTTCTAGCCTGCCAATATACCAAAATAGTTATTCCCATAATAAGTGTCCAGGTTGTTCTAAAAAATATCTAAACTAGCTCTTGTTTTAATGTAATTTGATAGTCTGGTCTCTCAGAGAACCAATTAGTACACTTCTCATTCCTATAGAACCTTCTACATAGGTTGTCTGATAATTCTTTACAACTTTTTGATAACCCCAAGCATTCCCAGAGCTAGTTGTCTCTAAATGCTCTATGCACCTGAATAAGGTCTCATCTTAAATATCTATGTGAGACATTGTGGGCAAGTTCTTTTATAATAACTTAAATTTTCACATCTACAGATGCCCTTGATATATTTATGCTGTACTATTTCCAATTTACCCATGCTTGTTTTCTTACAAGGTTTCCATATTGTTATTCCATGCACAAGTTTGGGTCTAATGCTATTAACAAACAATGACTTCATCATTTCTGATTTCTTAGACTTTATAAATCTTTTTTATACAACCTATAGTCATATAACTATCATTAACCAATTGATTGATATCATTAGAAAAACTGAAAGATGGATCTACCCATAAACCCAGGTCCTTAAATAAATCTACAGTCTCAATTATTGTGTACTGTATTAAATATTCATCTTTCATTTTATGTCTTTCAAATTTCTTATGCTTAGTTTTTGAGGTATTTATCAGCATATTATTTTCCTGTGGCCAAATTGTCAATTTAGTCAAGTTCTTTTGCAAACATGTTCTATCTGTAACATGTCTAACAAGTTTACCTAATTTCAAGTCATCTGCATACAGACTATAGAACACCTCAGATGAAAAACATAGGTCTGAAAGATACAATCTAAACAAGTATGGGCCTTGGACTGAGCCCTGTGGGACACCCTGACTGTAACCAAGAATTTCACCTTTCCAGTTGCTATATAATATTTGCCATGTCTTATTTATAAGTCATGCAGTTATCCATCTTATCAAGAGTACATCGATACCTAGTTGTTCTAATTTATTGATGTGTTTTGTGGCGTTTATATCACGTTATCGAAAGATGAAAATAGCGAATGCTATTTCATCGAACCTAAAATATCTAAACCACATAATATCGAACATTCAGAACAGCGAATTTTATTTCTTGGAAAAAAATTCGCTATTCCGAAACACATACACACAGCACAAGCACACCTAAAAAACATCAATGCACACACACATACACTTATAATCCTACAACTAACCCTACATTAAACTATACATACGCTACTATCTATCCACTTACCTTAACCCAAACCCTATCCCTAAGGTCCATCATTATCACACACTCACCTAACCCGTGCCCTAACCCTAACTCACTTAACCCGCCCCTAAACCTAATTCACCTAACCCACGCCCTAACCCTAACTCACCTAACCCACGCCCTAACCCTAACTCACCTAATCCTAACAACCACACAGTCTCACACTTACCTGAACCCGACCTGTAAATCTTCACCACAGCACTGAAAATAGCGAAGCCACAGAACCAGCCAACTGAATACTTTCCCTAGGAAAGAATTTGGTGTTCTGCAGCTTCGCTATTTTTAGCATTCGATTAAAACAGGTTGATATTAGAACATTCAAAGTTTTAAAACTTCGATGTTCTGATATAGACCCGTTTTGTGTAGGACTTTCTCAAATGCTGAAGTTAAATCTATATAAATTACATCACAGTACATTTTGCTATTCATAGCTGTTATTATATTGTCATAGAACATCACGATACAAGTGGTAATAGATCTATTTTCAATATGTGCATGCTGATATATAGTTTCAAATCCCAAACAGTTGCAGTTCTGACAATAACTTATCTAATATACACTTAAGGGTCTATATGACTCTGTGCTTGTCCTACTCCTGTTTCACTTAAACACAGGTTTACTACGTACATGTCTCCAATCTTGAGGAATCTCTCCACATGTATAGGACCTAGTAAATAATAAATATAAGGGCACTGTAAATTCTTGATGAGTATTCTCAGGTCATTACTACTAATTCTGTCTCCTCCCTGTGCTTTGCTTGGATACAGTTTGCATAGTTCTTTTTCAAAACTTACTTGTGAAACTGACTTGTCTGGTAATTTGAAAAGTGTTCCTCCTGATTGTTTTTTCAAGAGTGGGACTCCTGAGGCTCGGTGGGCATATTAATTACCTCCCCCAATCAAACATGCTTCTCCTCTCCCCTCCTCCCCACAAGAACCTATAAGTAGAAGCCCACATTTCTGCCACCATTTTTAAAACTTAGTTTCTCCATCCCAGTTCACTCCCTGGTCCCTGCTGTCCGTGCTTGCCAGTAAGTTATTTGTTTTACATCCCTGTATCTCCTATTTATGGAATTATAATTTGGAACTGAAAAATATCTTGCTTTTACTGTTTACCGATTACCTCAAGCACCTATGTACTGTGAGCAGCCTTAATTGCTCACATGCACAGACACTGAAGATTGCTGTGTCTCAGATCAAGTTTCTAAAACTGCCTTTTGAACCACCATTGAACTTAAATATCATTGTTAAATATCAATGTGTGCTTCTTCAGTGATATACCTGCGAGCTGCTTAATCACTCGTACACACAGACGCTTCATGATGCAACTCAGATCAGGTTTCTATAGTTACCTTATGATTTAAAGTGTGCTCTTCAATTATGAAAAATGGAAACGCTGTAGCTACTATGTGCTATTGAACCTAGTGTAGCTTTTTCATTTCCACAGCAGTGTACCACTTAAGATGCATATCTCTTGGACTGAGTGAAATCTCTGCTCTTTTAGACTATGATTCTTATGTTGTAGAACTGTTTAATTGATTGTGCTGTAAAGAATATGGAAGTGATTTCTGGCTGATACTGCTGTTAATCATGTTTTCCATGACAAATGTTATAAGGCTACATCCAAAAAGCATTAGAGTGAACTGACGCCCTCTATATCTCAGTATTTACTCGAATAACCATTGCTAGAAAAGGTCTTAACTGCTCTGCCCATATTCTTTTAACTGTTAGTAGTTTATTTCCTGGTTTAGCAACACACCTCACTCATTATAACATTGTCTTATTATAGCATACTACCCTCTTACCTCCACCTAAAAGCACCCATCCAACCTATTCTGTCCTAAACCCGCACCAGCACCCTGTTCCCTATCTGTTCTCTTACTTTACCCCATATATATAGGTTGGTGTCTCATATTGTTCCTTTCCTCTCTTTACAGCTAGGATATTAAAGAAACGAGCTGCTCTCAGCTGCACCCTAGTCCTGGGACTTCTCTCAAGAAGGTAACAACACTATCCCTCCCTCCATTCACCAAGGACGTCCATTATTCAACTATTTGAAGAGTAGCTTTACCTACTCTAAGAATTGTAAAGAACTGCTCTGTCGTAATAGCTCCTGTACTTTTAAACACTGGCTAGCTCACCGCACGGACCAGCCGTACTCCTAGACACTTTAACTCCCTTACATCTTTTAGACAATCACTACTGGGGTATGTATTTCCCAATTTTGGCCACTTGATGGCAGCATAGACTAAGCTTCCAACCTTCCAAAAGAATGTACATAAGCAGAGAAGTTAAAAAAGAAATATTATAAAATTAGTCTTATCCCTACTTTCATTGCCTAAGTCTCTGTCCTTATTCAGTCTGCCAAAACAGTAAGCCACGCCTCCAATGAACTTGAGTCCAACAGTCAAAAAGGCAGTATTTTCAGCCAAAATCTTACTGGTGAAACTGACCTGCCTGGTGATTTGAAAAGTATTCCTTCTGATTCAATCACGAGACTCCTGAGGGTTAGTTCATCCCCGCTCCATTCACCTTCACTCCGCTAGGGCTCACTCCACTCCTCTACCCTACCCCCATTCCCACCCACCCCATATCAATTACATTTATACCTAAACACCACACCCACCTACTACCACAGCCACCTCTCATAGACCAAACCAACCTATCACACCCAGTCAATTATTCCACTAAGTACTCCATTACAAACCATATTACCAAACCTTTAACACTCCAAATACCCCTCTGCTCTACCAAGTATACCACTTACCACCTACTAAATCCATATAACTCCACCATCTCAAAACAAATCATGACTCCATTATCAAAAGTCTCAAATCTACAACTCCTACTATATTCCATATCCATCACCACCCTACTACTTCTATCATGCATTACCAACTATCATGTCCAGCTTCAACCTAATCTAAGCATTCCAAAACAATCAATATCCCTTGATAATTCACCCACCAATAATTACAATCACCTAGCTCCATATCACCACCATGCAACCCCTTTTCACTGTCTCTCACATAAAATACACCCTACACATGAGCAATCACACACTACATTAAAACACATAAAAATCATCAGTAAAATTATCAGACTCTACTTATACCTAAAAACTAAACTCATATGTTGTGGTGACATTCACCCCAACCCAGGCCCATTAAAACTAGACACTCCAAACCCCAGGCTGAATAATGCTCTGCTCCACACGGAAAAACTCATTATTAATCTTAATGTAAGGAGTATCCTTAACAAAGTTCATGACCTCCATGCTCTACTAACCTTATATAACCCAGAAATTATCATACTGAGGCCTGGCTAAAACCAGATATCCACAATAATGAAATTACAGCACCAGGGTACAATATAATTCATACTGACAGAATAGGAAAAAGGTTGGGGGGTTGCCATACTATTTTTAAATCACCTCATACTAGAACAACTAGACATTTCACCCCCAACCTCAAAAACGTTGAGCTCACACTCACTAAATTAAAATTAAACCCCAAAAAATACATAAACATTATAGGTTGTTATATCCACCTAGGCAACAATACCACCTACTACCACAGCCACCTCTCATAGACCAAACCAACCTATCACACCCAGTCAATTATTCCACTAAGTACTCCATTACAAACCATATTACCAAACATTTAACACTCCAAATACCCCTCTGCTCTACCAAGTATACCACTTACCACCTACTAAATCCATATAACTCCACCATCTCAAAACAAATCATGACTCCACTATCAAAAATCTCAAATCTACAACTCCTACTATATTCCATATCCATCACCACCCTACTACTTCTATCATGCATTACCAACTATCATGTCCAACTTCAACCTAATCTAAGCATTCCAAAACAATCAATATCCCTTGATAATTCAGCCACCAATAATTACAATCACCTAGCTCCATATCACTACCAAGCAACCCCTTTTCACTGTCTCTCAAATAAAATACACCCTACACATGAGCAATCACACACTACATTAAAACACATAAAAATCATCAGTAAAATTAGCAGACTCTTCTTATACCTAAAAACTAAACTCACATGTTGTGGTGACATTCACCCCAACCCAGGCCCATTAAAACTAGACACTCCAAACCCCAGGCTGAATAATGCTCTGCTCCACACGGAAAAACTCATTATTAATCTTAATGTAAGGAGTATCCTTAACAAAGTTCATGACCTCCATGCTCTACTAACCTTATATAACCCAGAAATTATCATACTGAGGCCTGGCTAAAACCAGATATCCACAATAATGAAATTACAGCACCAGGGTACAATATAATTCATACTGACAGAATAGGAAAAAGGTTGGGGGGTTGCCATACTATTTTTAAATCACCTCATAGTAGAACAACTAGACATTTCACCCCCAACCTCAAAAATGTTGAGCTCACACTCACTAAATTAAAATTAAACCCCAAAAAATACATAAACATTATAGGTTGTTATATCCACCTAGGCAACAATATTACCATCACCGAAAACCTACTAGAATGGATATCTAACTCCCTACCCCAAGAAAACTACTAGGGGACCTTAATATAGATTGGCTCAACTGCTCCAGTCAAAAACCACTCCCACATTATCCTACATGGATTAACCCAAATTATTACATCTCCAACTAGAACAGACAAAAGAACCAAACATCAATCCATACTGGACTGGATACTTGTATCCCATCCAGTCAAAACCCACTCTCCCACATTAACCTACATGGATTAACCCAAATTATTACATCTCCAACTAGAACAGACAAAAGAACCAAACATCAATCCATACTGAACGGGATGCTTGTATCCCATTCTTTCCTCATATCCCTAGTTAAATGTCTGCCTGACATCCTAAGTGATTACCAACCAACATTTCTACTAAGGCATAAAGCACCCCAAATGACCCAGGTAACAGTACAAGAAATCAGAAATAGAAAAACATTTTAATCTTAATAGCTTTAACATGGACCTAAAAAGCTGTAACTGGAACCCCTTGAAAAAATTAGCACTCAACAACGCAGTCTCATACTTTAATACAACCTTCATAAATATACTTAACCACCATGCCCCCCCAAAACCACTAGAATCAAAACTAAATATGTCCCCTGGCTAACTAAAGACATGAAAGCATTACTCAAAAATAGGAACAAAGCCTGGCTACAATTCCATAAGAGTAAAACACCAATAGACAAAGAAAACTACTTTGAACTATGCAACAAGGCCAAAAAACTTATTAAAAGAAAAAAAATCTCCTACTACCACCATATTCAAAATAAATATTCAAATAGCCCCCCAAAATTTTCAACGGCAATCAACTCTGTCTTACAACCAGGTAAAAATTCTGCACCCAATCAAAAAACAGTAAACAACCATGACAATATCCCCACACAATTCAATAAGTTCTTTGCAGAAACTATCCAAGCCCTTGCAAATAACCAAACTAGCATAAACAACCCCACTCCAACAAAATCTTCTCCACAAGAAACAGAAAGCGACATCCCCCACTTTAAATTTCATTCAGTATCAATCAAGACCATACAAAAACTTCTATAAAAACTCAAACTGACCACCCAAGCTGCCGACAAGCTACCCACAGAATATCTACAACTTGCCACTGAAGCCATAGCCTATCTTATCACTATCCTAATTAATAGATCGATCTCAGAGTGTACAGTACCCCACTTATAGAAAATATCAGATATAATGCCACTTCACAAAGAAGGAAACTCCTTTGAACTCAATAACTATTGGCCGATAGCCATACTATCCCCGTTATCAAAAATTCCTGAGAGGGTAATTCACACACAATTGATGAAATATCTCCAAGAAAACAAACTTCTATCCATACAGCAACATGGCTTTAGACCCTTTCATAGCACAACCACCACACTTACATCATTCACTAACATCATTAATAATCACAGAAATAATGGAAAGCTCATATCGGCTACATTCTTAGATTTATCCAAAGCTTTTGACATGGTCAGTCACCCAAAACTCTTACATGCACTCTCTTCCCTAAACCTCAGTACCTCTTCTATTACTTGGTTTAAGAGCTATCTATCTGAGAGACAGCAAGCAGTAAAATGGCAAAACCAAATATCCTCCTTGCTACCTGTTTCCCTAGGGGTGCCCCAATGCTCCATCTTAGGTCTATTACTATTCACCCTGTCCACTAACCAACTTCCATCCACTGCACCTAAGGCCTCCATAGTGCAATATGCAGATGACACCACTATAATATGTGCAGTCCCCACACTAGATCTCCTTCTCTCCCAAACACAAGAGTGTTTCTCTCAAGCCGAATCCTGGTTGACCAACCAACAGCTCATTCTTAACCCAAACAAAACAAAATTACTCCTCTTTAGCTCACACAAATAGGTTCATAGGTTCATAGGTTAGTTCTAGGCTAACCATTTTAAGCCTAGCCAGTTACCCCATGTGAGAATAAAACCCTGCACCTTGTGTCTGTAAGGTAAACATCTTAACCATTATGACAACCTCCCACCCCTACCCCTAAATCCCTACCCCCCACTGACAACTTTACAATCTCCTCCAACAACAATACCACTATTACCCCTACCAATCACACCAAGCTGCTAGGTGTGGTAATAGACAATCACCTTAGATTTGACCTACACATTACCCAAACTATAAAAAAGTTCACAAAAAACTCGGACTACTCTATTGTAACAAACCCTTTATCTCAAATAACTCCAACGTTACAATAGCTAGAACACACCTACTATCTGCCTTACTCTATGCCTCCCCTATTTTCACTAACCTTCATAAAACTGATCTAAACAAACTTGAATCCTGCTATAATAAGATAGATAGATTTGTTACAGGCTCATCCTGTAGAACACATCACTGTGAATGCCTCAAAAAGCTTAACTGGCTAGAACTTCCACTCATACTTCAAACCAATGAACTGTCACTAGCCCACAAAGTAGTACACTATTTAGATAAAATCCCCGCTCTACAACACATACTTCTCCCTCACACCACTACAAGAACCTTAAGCTCTAGCACCCACAATCACCTTCAAGTCACCAAATTTAACAATGAGACAAGTAAAGCCATCTATAGCCACTCTATCTCTAAACTCTGGAACTGCTTACCTGCCAGCTTAACATCCAACAACTCCATCACTCAGTTTAGGAAACTCCTTAAAATTCACTTTAGGAACAACAGGCTATGCTCCTGTCTTACCCCTGGATAATACTCTAGAATATTGCTAATCTCACAGCTGGTCTAATAATTACTGGGATTGACTCTATGCATTCTTGTCATATTTGAGAACATGATATGTACGGTTGTAATTGTACTCACGAATCACTTTGAATGCATGCTATATACTGTCCTTTAGTCCACATTCTTAGTCTGCCTGAATATATGACACATGTAATGCCTAAATTGTTAATGTAGTTGCTGGAGCTTTTCTTCCCTGGCCTCCGCTAAAAATGGACCTGTATCCAGTCAGACACTCTCGGTTAACAAATGTAAAATAAAATAAATAAATAAATATAATCTAATTTGATTTCAGCATCAGATGTTATCTGAATGTCACTAGGGCAACTTATCCCCCCTCCCCCTTTGTGGAACCAAACTGTTTTGCACAAGAATTTGTAAATATATCTATAATCTGTTGTGTCTGAGAACAAATTTTCGAATCTACACACAGTTTTATTAGTTTGCATGTCTTTACTACTTCCACATCTTATGTATCTATAAAATGGTTTCCTATTATACTTAATGTCATTATATACATTTCTTTCAAATTTTTCTTGATCTTGTTTCACACTATGCTTAATTTGTTTGTCCAGCTTGTTTATTTCAGTTTTAAAAGATGTAGTTCAACCTGTTTTCCATTTCTTATATTTTTTATCGCTAACCTTAATCAGGTATCTTGTTCTTATGGAAATATTTCCCCCTGATGTTATATGTCTAGATCCTAGAGTAAACACTACATTTTTTTATTTTTTACACTAAAATAATTTCTCTTTCAAACCTTTCCACATTCTTTCTGCAGTTTTTCCACTGAACGCATCACTCCAATTAGTTTTACATAGTAATAGTTTTGCTTCCATATAGTCTATAATTAATCTTCTGTGCATTGGTTTAGATTTCAATTTGGCAGAATTATCTAGCAATATGTTAACATTTATAACCCCATGATCACTGGAGATCAATGATGGCAAAACTTGACATAAAGTAACAGTAATTTTTTAGGAACACAAACAATGTCTATCATGTTCCATTCCCTGGTGTATATATATATATATATATATATATATATATATATATATATATATATATATGTGTATTTTTTTACAGTTTGAAGCAATTGTTGTTCCTGAACATACCTTACTAATGTTCTTGACTCAATATTATTCCAGTTTTAATTTAAATTTAATTTAAGTCCCCAGCTAATATTATTCTTTCCTCCTGTTTTTCATGCAAGAAATGTCTGAATTCCTCTATCATCAACACTTGACTTTGTGGTCTATCTACTCCAACAACTGTTATATGTTCCAGGGTTTTCTTTATTGTCACAGTTATACAATCTATAGTATTGGTGTTTTCATTGAACTTGTAATAATCATAGGTCTCATAACTATCTTTAATCCCAGTCATAACACTTTTGCCTGATTTTTTTTGTTAGAATGACTGCTACATAAAAAAAAAATTATACCTCGACGGTACTGGTTTCCAGCCATTGTTCTTTAACCATGTTTCACAAACAACAACAAAATCAGTCTTGTAGTAACATAATACATTTCTCAATTTAAAAAAAAATATATTATTAATGCTCCTAGCATTAAAATCATCTAAGATGCATCTGATAAGATGAACTGTTAAATTCTCTACCTGGCAAAAATCCTGCCTTGTTTTTGGCAAATATTGCAAAATATCTGCTGCAAAAATTATCTTCTGATCTTGACAAATGTACAACATCCTGTCTGAATACATGTGTGCCCAAAATTAGACTCAGATGCTCTACACATTTCCATTTTTTAAAATAAGACATTTTTTTTCATGTAGATATTTATCCCCAAAATCTTTTCATTCATGGTAACCTAACTCTCCTTTCTAGATGTGATTTGTGAAAAATACATCCTAGCACCTTTACAAGCTATGCTATCTAAGAGAGCTGTAAGTTCCCTACTAACAGTCAGGGAGTCCTTGTGGATGAGGTCTTTTGTACCAACATGAATAAAAAAAGATCTGTACTTCCTTACATTAAGGAGTTCTAAGGCCTGTCTCACATCCTCTGTTTTTACTCCTGGCAAGCATAACACTATTCAATGTTCATTATTTTCTCTGCAAATGTAAGTATCAGTTCCTCCAATAACTGATTCTCCAATTACAAGAATATCTTTTCTAACCAGATCTGAAGAATCTTCAGTTTCTAATTCAATAATATCTGCTCTATCAATTATTACAAAGGAATGATCTTCATCACCATTAGTCTTATTAATCCCACTGTTTTCATTGCTTTTTACATTTGCAAGCAAACAATTCTCATCCAGCTGGCTTTGTACATCCACAGCTTGAGCCACGTTGTCAACGTCTGTCTTTCTCTTCTGCTTTCTTACAGTAATGTTCTTCAATCCTTTCACCTTCAGTTTTGATTACTTCCTTTTCACCTGCCCCTTGCCTATTTTTTTCTGCCTTCTCCTTTGGAAAACTGATGCCTTTTTCCATAGAGTGAAGGTTTTCTGACAGAAAAATGTTATCATTCCCTGCAATATTTGTGTTACATAACAAAGCAGTGTCCCTTTTAGCATGTATTCTCTTTCCTTTACAGACATTTATCAGTTTATTTTTCTTCCTTGTTATTTGTTGTGAATTTCTTACTTTCTTTATTTCATTTTTATTTCCTTCTAAATACTCTGAATCCTCAGATTGCTGAATACTTGTAAACAGAATTCCAAGGTGGTCAGGGACATTATCTTGTTCCATAGGGGCTGAATGATCTTTACAGACAATAAACACATCTTTTCCTAAATGTGTCTAATGTGCTCTTTGCCTAACATTATTTATCTGAACATTTCAGTCATTAATATATGTAACACCAGTTCTCCAAGCCATACCAGTTGCGCAAGTGCAGTCATCATGAGTAAGTCTAGATTTACTACTAATAATGGTAAGCAAATCATCCAGCTTTGACATGAAGAACGGAGATCACCAGTGCTATCGGGTGTTACCTTTAAATGCACATAGCATTTATTACATTGTAAAAAATATTTGTGCTTTAGGAAATCATTAATGACATACTCATTTAAGGAATCCATATTCAGCTGCAATTGAATACAAAATTCTAAAAGAAAAGAATAACCAAAATTAGTTACCACAAAATTCAAAGATAAATTAAATCAACTTCTATGAGAAAAATCACACAAACAATATACATCAAAATACTAAATTAAGTACAGTAAAGTTGTTGCTCTGACCATAAAAGCTCTGAAAGTCAGACAAAAGCTGAAATTGCTTTACATCTTGCACAGTAGCTTTTGCTCACTATTAGTTGCAGTCACACCACTTTTTAACAGTAAAAATCAATAAATCAAAACCAAGACAGGATTGTTCAGATAATGTCTTGATTGTACTCTCTACGGTTTGTGTGAATTTATAGCTGACTAGGTCCCTTAGGATGGCTAGAGTTTGCCTGTCTAAAACCTATCCCTTTCTAACAATGAACAGTGAAAATTAAAGGTAAAACAACAATGTACAAATCAAAGTAGATCTTCTCTATGAGCTATCCCTTCCTTTCTAGAAACAATGAAAACTGCGGGGGGATTATGGCTGACAAAGTTCGCAGATGACTGCAAACTGGGGGTCATAATCGAATCTCCAGCTGACACAAGCATCCTCCAAAAGGGTCTCACAGAGACAGATGCTTGGTGCCAGAGCCACAGCCTCAAGCTAAATGCTAAAAAGTGCATAGTCATCCCCTTTGGGAAAAACAAGGTGACCACAAATTACCACATAGGTGGTAATCCATTAAGTATGGAAGAAGTAATTAGAGATTCGGGGACCAACGTAGATAGTAATCTCTCCTTTGATAATCACGTTGCCAAAGTGGTTAGAAAGACCTTCTATATGGCCCACCTTATCACGAAAGGGTTCGCATCCAGATCAAGAGAGGTCATTGTGCCCCTCTACTCGTCACTCATCAGGCCCATAATTGAATACAATGCCCCTTTTGGGATGTACCTTACCCGACACCTGCAGCAACTGGAGAGACCCCAAAAGTACCTCACCAAGAGGATCATGGGCTACAAACAGATGTCCTATGCAGCTCAACTAAAGAAACTCCAGCTCTACTCAGTTGCTTACTGCCTACTCAGAGGCGATCTATGCCTGACGTACAAAGCCATGTCAAACCCAGAATTAATGGACATGCTCCACCTCAAAAAATCCAAGTCCCTATACGCTCCAGGGACCTAAACCTCAGCACAAAAATAAATAGGACATGCTGGAGGGACAGATTCATTTCTCAGAGGCTCCCCTCACTCTGGAATAGAATCCCAATTCATGTTAGACATAGCCCTGACCCTCTTCAAGCGAAATCTGGACGCGTGGATGGGAAATTGCAAATTCACCCCTGGGATCTCTTCTGTGTCCCTGCTAGACAGAGGCACAGTAAACTAATCTTAAAAGGGTACCTTCTGTGACCTACTTTACAGAGTCACAGTAGGCTAATCTAATAGGGAGGCGGAAGCCAAATACACTCTGGTTAGGCTTATAAATGCCCTAGGGCAGATAGCCTAGTATCTACCTATGAACCTATGAACCTATAAAATAAAACTTCTTTTACCAGGGAGCTCCACAGTCAATCCCAAATCAAGATAGGATTATTTAGATAAATTCTGGATTAAAGCATTGTCAAGGGTCATGAAGATAAATAATTCACACACACCCTAACTGTCCAACATGAATAAGGTGTGCTGTCACTTGATATTTACACTGATGTGACTGGCAGAACTGCACTTGTGGACATCTTATTATGGGATACCTGTTGCTTCTGTATGGCTACTAGCTGACTTTCTGCTTTAGCCACATACAAATTTTGCTTTGGCCATGTATGTCTTTACAGTGTGGCTGCTTATATGTTACCTATTGACGGCTGCACAGTAATGATGGGCACTTTGATTTTGCATGCTCTGATGGTGTGCAGTGGTGTATACTGCTGAAATGGTATGTATACTGTAAACCTGCATCATATGTGTTCAGTCTATATGTACACCGAACTAGATTTTTCAACAAAGGCAGCTGCTGTATATAACACTGAGGTGATGTGGTCACATGTCATTTCCATAGTGTGCCTCTTTACATTTGGTACATCTGCATTGTGCATGCATGGTTATTGTAATATCCTTTGCTCTTGTGTTTTATCAGTCCCTGATTGTTTTCCATATTCGCATTTTACTATGTAAGCCAAAATCAATATATCTATATGAGCTAAATAGTAACAGTATGCGCATATGTGCTTGATTTTATTACATTCTGCCTTTGTCCATATGTGACACGTGCACCACCCCACAGCAGAATTAGCAATCATGCATCCATTGGTCTTCAGATGGCTTGCAGAGAGTAATGGAGGGGCTCTGGTTCACGATGTGTGTTTGCATCTTTGAGTTACCTGCTGTAAGATTAGAACCCCTACTTATCTATTCACACAAGCTGAAGAACACAGTACTTAACAATAGTGCCACCATACAAGTCTGTCTTTAACAGTGTCAGAGTGCCCGTTGTAGAGGATGACATCAGCAGTGTCTGCTGAGAAGATGTTGGGAGGGCTGTATGAAATTGCTGTGGAGTCATGTAGCAGTGTAAAAGTATCTTCTAAATGCTGCCTGAGTCCTGGCTGCAGGACCTGGACTCATGCTCTTCTGACTACACACACACACACACACACACACACACACACACACACACACACACACACACACACACACACACACACAACATGCACACAGAGGTTGATTACTGTGAGATTAGAACTGCTACCTGTCTAATTACACAAGCTAGAGAACACAGTACTTAATGTTCACACAACCACAGATGTCTGAGTTTAACAGTGTCAGAGTGCACTTTAGAGATGATGACATCATAGTGTCACAAGTGACATACACTGTTAGGATGCTTGTTTGGAAAGCAAAGACTTGTGATAGGATTATGTGAACTCAATTTGCAAAAAAACATATAAATACATCCTGGCAACACAGGTGAAAGAAGCTGTCATGAATGCATATTGCAGAAGTAAGATAGACATGTACCTTTTTCTCAGGATGTATAGGTGAGAGAACCACACAAGCATACACTTTGGGAACACCAGTAGTGCAATGATGGAATTATGTGTCTTCATGTTCAGATGAAGGTATTCCCACATTAATGTTAGTTACTGACAATATCAATGGGATATGATCATGGATGACCAATGTCCAGTGTCACTATAAACTCATACCAAATATAACAATGCACTTATGCTCTGCAGTTCTGGAGTCTGTTTGACAATGGCTCAAATCCTGATATATCATTTGCAAGTGCTTTCCTGCAGGGCACACACGAATATCAGAAAGTACATGTTCACTCAAGCACGTCACTGCCTTTCTGTTGTGTTTATAAATGTATTTCCATGTATTGGGAGATGACAGCCAGTAACCAGAGTTAGACATGCTATAGACCTCTTCATAAAGTGTATCAACAAGAAGCTGATTTGTGCAGTTGATGACAAAGTAGTAGCACATGCGTGATATGAATTTCAGTAATTCAACTTGGACTTGTGAAGTAGCAATGCCCACTGGTACTCATTGCCGAACTGTGCACAAATAGGGACATACAGTAACTGACCTGATTAGGGTTCATTGCAAAATATATCTGTTTTTTGTTAATGTTTCATGTGCCAGGCTTGCAAGATATGTTCTAGAGAAATTGCTGGCAGCTAGTATGATGTGCATGCTGTACTCTATCTTTGAAATGTTGGGGCCAACATTTTATTATATCAATAAGTAATGGCCTTGCCTTCCAAATTTGTGTGCTATTAAGCACTGAGCAAAAGCAGTTGTCTGCTTAAAGAAAAAAGTGTAAAATTTAATTTGGTTTGCCTTCCTTCACGCAAACAGGGTCAGCGTCGAGGCACGGCCATCAGCACTCTGAACATTGCTGAATGTGGAAAATACACCTGCCTAGCTTACCCTGTGTCACACAGTGTAAGAGCAGTGAGCTCCTGGTCAGAGCACAGGTGAGCCATGGTTGAAATCCAGATGATTCCCTTTTTCTACAAATGGTGACAGGATGTCATTACCTAAGTAAATGTGACTGCCAATGATTACTCTAAAGTAGGTGCCTTCCCCAAATCATATCAGTAATGCCTACCTCAGTACACTTCTACAACTAGTAGCTGTTTTGCAGGCCTCACTGCAACTCATAGGTTAGGAAAAGCCGAATGACACAACAACTGCAACTCATAGGTTAGTTGTGTGCAGAGCTTGCTACAAATGACAAGGTGTGGTACAGCTTTTGAAATGATTAGTATGACTCAGCAGACAGGCTATTTGTTTAGGGCTGGATGTCCTGACAAGTGTGTATGCAGTATGCTTCTTCATAGTAAGGACAGTTTCCACATCGTATTAGATGAACATTTCATCCATCATCACATGAACATGATACAAAGGAAATCCTACAGTAGAGTTTAAAACCTTGCACACTACAAGAGCACTGATATCTTAATGAATCAAGGTAACATGTTTGTATACTCCATCAGCAGAGTCATGTCATTATGCAGAAAACTTGACATGACCTGTACATCCATCAACTTAAGAGATACACACCTGTAAAGAGGGGTGGGTGTGAAGGGGTACATACAAAGAGAGAGGGACATACATGTAAAAATGTTTTGTGGAATGTAATATCCACAGACATATTTTTGCTCTGTTCTCTTTATTAATCTGCCATGCTCTGAAGCATGAAGTGACTGATATAGAGTTCCAGAAGGTCATGATAGGGACAACAGGCTTATGCCAAGCAGAACAAGTTGGATAAATATGTCATAAATGTGGGGATGGATATTGATGCTAATAATTTGCTTTGCCCAGTATCCAATATATCTCCCAGTAGCCCATTGCCCTCTGGGTGGCTCCATACTATTAGTGCATCCAAGTGCCCCACCTGCCCACTAGGTGGCTGCATACTATTAGTTTTAGGGTCTCTAAATCCCTTTACTTACTCTTCATTGAATCCCCCTAACACAGTTCTTAGTCATCTCTTTATTATTGTTCTCTCTCACACTGTGGTCCCAGTATAACCATACAACTATTTCCTTATATCACTCTGCTATAATCCCACTTCTATCTTTTTTTAAGCCTCTAACCTTCTTATATATCTCAACACACTTACCTTCAAACTTCAGCATGCTACTGATTGTTCTCCATGATCTTCTTCTTCTTTTGGCTCTACCCACTCCATTCGCCCTGCGGGATCACTCCGCTCCCCTACCCTGCCCCCAATTCCCACATGCCCCCAGTTGTCCTACACTTATTATCACCTTGCCACTCCTCCTCATCTGACACCACTCCCACTCATCAGAATCAATCAGCATTAACCAATCATTCACAGGACCCAGCCCTATTACTCCAACTCTCTCCAGTCTCTCACTATATGCTAATTATAAACACCCCAACTCTATTTTAAACAAGCATTACTCAAATACCCCTACAATGCCTCCACATACTTTTAACAAATCTTCAAACTCTAATCCTATTTACTGCCTAATACCCCACTTATAATTCTCTATCTTCTCACAGCCTATGAATACCAACACCTCCCTGGCACCCACTACCCTAGAACCAAAACCAGTACTACTAATCAGCCACATAATTCTAACCAACCACTACCCCACCTCTCATCAAACTCTTCTAATGCAAAAACTCAACATCCCATTCGTGCTTCATATATTAATCCTAGAACTAAATACCACCACAACTCTTATTAAAACTCCAGAAACCTGCTATAAGATTACTACCTAACCTCATAGTGGGTGGTGACATCCACCCTAACCCAGGCCCAACCCCACCTGTTACTATCAGCCCCACAAATAACACCCATACTAGCCTACGAAACTCAAATAATGCCACCAACTCACTCCTAGTGTGTCAATTATACATTAGAAGTATAAACAAGAAAGTTCACTACTTACATGCCCTCCTGGATGTCCACTCCCCTGATATACTATGCCTTACCGAGACCTGGCTCAAGCCTACTACCGTTGATAATGAGATTATACCCCCACGGTACAATATATTAAGACTTGATCTCATGTCTAAGAAAGGAGGGGGGTAGCCATGTTGTATAAATCCACTCTGGAAGTATCCAAAACTAGTACCTCAAATGCCTTGTTTATTAACAATGCAGAAATACTCATCACAAAGGTCCAACTTAACAAACAGAAATCTATAAACATTGCATGTATCTATATTCCCCCAGGTGACAACACAAATACCTTGGAGGGTTTCCTCCAATGGGTCTCCACTAACTGTCCCCAGGAAACGATTATTCTCGGGGATGTAAATATCGACTGGAATACTTGCTCTTCAGACTTTCCCTCCACCCATATAAATTTGCATGGCTTCTCCCAGATGATATCTTCCCCAATCAGAATCAATAAGCCTAACACAAAGGAAAGTATCCTAGACTGGATATTAATAAACAACCTATCCTAGATATATAAAGCAGGCACCCTACCTGAGGACTTTAGTGATCACTTTCTGAACTATATAATCAGAAAAGGAAATGACATCCCTCAACAATCTTCCTTTAAAACCATTAGAAGTTGTAAGAACTTTATTCAGACTAAATTTCAGAATGAACTTAACACGTGACTGCTCCAACCTATGGCTACTTCCACTAGATGAAGCGGTCTCATACTTTAACTCTACATTTCTTGCTATCCTGGATAACCATGCTCCCCCATGCACTATCAGAACCAATAACAAAGTAGCACCATGTCTGTCCAATGATACAAGACAAAAAATTATTAGCAGAAACAAAGCGTGGACCTCCTGGAGAACCACTAAATCCCCAAAAGACCACCTTATATATAAACAGCTGAGAAATGATACAAAGAAGTCTATTATGCTAGACAAAAATAATTACTACTGTAATCTACAACAAAAGCACCAAAATCAACCACAAAATTCTGGACAGGCATAAGCAAACTTCTCCACCCAGGCCAGTAAACTACCCCTACCCCCTTAACTACCCTCCAACAACCTCCTAAAATTGTTGTTAACACCTTTAACACTTTCTTTACAGAAACCATGCAATCCCTAGCCAGTAAGCTTTCTCCCTGTACCCCAAGTACCACCAACCCCACACCTGATAATAAGATCCCCTTTAAGCTTGATCCTGTACCAACATCTTTTATTAAGTCCCTACTTAAAAAACTAAAACCACCACCCTTTCAGCAGACCTACTACCTGCAGAATATCTCCAAAAAGCTGCTAATGAAATAGCATACCCAATATCAATTTTAATCAATAGAACTATCCACGAAGCCTATATCCCCCACATCTGGAAAATCTCCCACATTGTTCATCTTCATAAAGGGGGAGATTCCACTGAACTTTCAAATTATAGGCCAGATGCCAGACCGGGAAAAGCCGAAAGAAGAAGAAGAAGAAGCCATTCTGTCTCTTTTGGCTAAAATAATGGAAAAATGTATCCACAAGCAATTTCTTGCCTATCTGAATCAAAACACTCTCCTAGCCCCCTCCCAGCATGGATTTAGACCTTGCCATAGTACAACCTCAGCCCTTCTCTCCTTCTCCCAAACAATAAATCAAAACTGTAATGACAACAAGCTCTCCTCAGCCCTCTTCCTTGACCTATCCCAAGGCATTTGATATGGTAAATCACCAGCTACTCTTAAACACATTAAAAATCACTCTCCATAGATAACCTAGCAATTACCTGGTTTCATTCTTACCTAAGTGACAGACAACAAGCTGTACTATGGAAGAATAACTATCATCCCTTTTACCAGTCACCTTTGGAGTCCCACAGGGATCTATATTAGGTTTCCTTCTATTCCCCATATTCATTAATGACCTGTACAAAGTCATCTTTGATGCAACTTGTATTCAGTATGCAGATGACCCAGTCCTAATCTGCTCTGCCACCTCCCCCACAGATTTACAATCCTTGTCCCAAATCACTTTCAACAAAGTAGAGAACTGGCTCACTGGTCGCCAACTACTATTTAACCCAAATAAAACCAAACTATTACTCTTCTCCCCCACTCACAAGGTCCCCTCACCACCTCTCACTATAATATCTAACAATGGTACCATAATTTCCCCAGAACCTAGAACTAAACTACTGGGAGTGATCATCGACAACAACCTCAAGTTTGATGCTCACATAGACAAAACTATTAAAACAGTTAATTAAAAACTAGGCTCTTTATACAGGATTAAACCATTCCTAACCCCATCTGCTAGAACTGTTATTGCCCGTACACATCTGCTATCGACCCTTCTTTATGCCTCACCCATCTTCGTAAACCTAAGTAAATCAAACCTCAATAAATTAACTAGCTGCTACAATAACATTGCCAGATTTGCCACAGGATCAGCTTATAGAACCCATCACTGCCTTAACCTTCAATCTTTAGACTGGCTTGAACTATCCTATCAACTGCAATATAACCAACTAATAGTTGTTCACAAAATCCTCTACCAACCAGACAGTACACCCATACTGAAAAATATTATTACCCCCTACAGTAACCTAAAATCCCTTCGCTCTATCCAAAAAATTGCTAGTGCAAACTGTTAAAAACCAACAATTCAGCTGGTGAAAAACTGGGACCTACTTCCTGCTGAACTCACCACTGACCCCCCTCCTTATCCCAATTCAAAAAAATCTCTTAGGAAATACCTAAAAATGCAGTGGCTTTGTCTCTGTACAAACACTGACGAACCCCCACTCAAACATAATTCATAAATGAGAACCTCATTACAAGAATAAAACTTTGACTCTCTAACTGTTTAAAATTCTGTGTATCACCCACCTACTGGAAAGATTTAAAGTTAACACTACACCATGTATGATAACCACCTTAATATATGTGTTTTCCTTTTTCAGATGAAGTCTTTAACTATTTCTTTCTCAGCTACTTGCTTCCAACCTTTGCTGTGTGTATGTGAGAAAAACATGTACCTGTGTGTACATATCATTAATCTCAGTTGTGTGATAACTCATTGTAATAATTTCATTGTATTTACACTTGTTTTTGTACATTTGGAGCTTTTCTCCCCGGGCCTCTGCTGAAAATGGACCTGTATCCAATCGGACTTTTCCGGTTAACAAATGTAAAATAAATAAATAAATAAATAAATAAAATAAAATGAGAACTCATAATTGTGCCAAATTTTGAGATGTGAGTGATTAAATGTATCACAGACAGATAACATCACACTAAGAAATGATGTGAGATGCATCTGGAATTGAACAGTTAATCCTATGGGCAAAAAAAAAAAATCTTCAGTGAAGTGATTTATGTCAATACACCACATGGGAAGCTATACATTGTGACATCCAGCAGTGTACAGAACTGTCAGACTAACTGTGTAGTGGCTTTACTCTGCTTTAACTCTGTATTCCCATAGCGCAGCATGTTTAAGCACTATTGCGCAAAGATAAATGGACTAGTGTGGCTGATGGCAAAAACTTTCCAAGTTTTGCCATATGACTTGAACAGCCATTCACTGCCACGTAGCATTAGTGCATGAAGCCAAACTCTGCATAAATGCAGAGGACAAAAAGTGAAGGCTTTTTTATGAGCTATTTCTGGCCACGTGTATTGCATGTGATTCTATTTTTTGATCAGAATAAATGTGTGAAAGTGGGGTAAATAGGAAAGTGTTGAATAGAGGGGAGGAATCAGACAGAAGAACAAGAGGGGAAATAAAGGAATTTGCAAGACGGAATTAGGAAAGAACCATAGATATCCATTTCTTCAACACATAAATATGCACATGTAGACAAAATTTGATGAATTTGGACTGTCACTAAAACACAGATGGGTGACAGCAATGCAACAATGTTATAAAGCCAATTGGATCAAATCAAGTGTGTTGAGAAGATACATATGTGTAGTGGAGGACTATGTGTGGACCAATTTGTTTCCTAGGACAGGCACCCATTTTTTTCGTTTTTTGCATTTCAAAAAGAGAGGACTGCTGATAAGTGACATTGGAATGTGAGGATCAGGTAGGTATGGCAGGTGAGGAAGCAGGTGCAACCAAACAGGACATACTATACAGACACGGAGATGGTGATGAGCAAAAAAGGTTGGGGGACACCATGACTGAGGATGATGAAGGGACATCGGAGGCATATGTCTGTTAAATGCAGGAACAGTGAGAATCTATTCCTCACCCTCTGAACTGCCATTAACGTTCCCTTCCTTAGTTCCCTGTGAGACTGCTTAACATGGGACTCTCTTTTCCATTTTAATGAGTAACTTCTCCAGGTGGCTGATGCAGGCACCAAGACCAGTCTTTACTAGATCATGTACCATTCCTGACAGCTCATAGTAGGTGACATAATCACCACCCCACCCAATACTCCAGGAGAGAACCACTGCACCAGCAGCTGGGGCAATGCTACCTGATGTGGATGGGCCAGATAGTGCAAGGTCTGTGGAGGCAATATGGTCAGGATGCACCCCAGTGGTGCTGGATATTGGTGCAGCAGCTTGTTGAGAGTTGTCAGGCGAAGCTGCAGTGGTTGGCCCACCTCCCTTTGCTGAATTGCATTTGGTTTGTTGTCAGAAAGGTATGACATCAGAACAGTGTGTTACCAGGTAACCCCAAAAAAAGAAAAAGAGAGATAAGGGGTGGGGTGCGATAAAAAATAAAATGGAATATTAGAACCATGAACAGTCACGTTCATGCTTTTTTACAACAAATATGATTTTCTTATTATAGTAGCTATAGAGCTTTCATAATCCCAAAAATGATTGTGAATTGTTACAAGTAATCCTTGGAATATGCACATATTCCATATATGGTTCTAAAGATACTACAGCTTAAGTTAACAGCATGGCATTGAAACCAATATTGCTGCAGTTCAAATATAAAAATGATACTTGCTGCATGTGAATCAATATGTTATTTTGGGAATTGATTAGTAAAGGCATCACCGCAAGAGCAATAGAAGTTATAACCCCCTATACTTTGCACTTATCCGGCCCATAATTGAGTATAACACTCCATTCAGTATGTACTGTACTAAGCACCTACATCATTTATTGAGACCTCAAACGTTTCTAACAAAGAAGATCAAGGGCCTCCAGCATGTGCCTTATATGGACCAACTAAAATCCCGGTCACTATACTCCATATTGTATAGACTTTTTAGGGGAGACTTATGCCTGGGCTACAGAGCAACCCAAGACCCAAACCTAATGAATTTACTGCATATCCATAAATCAAGTGGGTCTAGAGCTACCCATTCTAGACTCTTAAATATGGCGCATAACTTAAATAGGACATGCTGGAGGGACAGATTTATCTGCCAACAAGTGGATCTTTGGAACAGGCTACCAACTCATGTGAAACAGAGCACCTCTATGACACTGTTCAAGAGGAACCTGGATGAGTGGATGGGGTACCATAAATTCTTAGTTGGGATAGTGCCCACAACCCTCCTGGACATGGGCAGTCATCACTAAATGCAATCTTGTGGATTGACTAGTACCTCTATGGTATTATATTGAATTGAAATAGCTAAGCTTAAAATGACCTCTGGGTCGATAGCCTAGTAATCTGCTATGATCCTATAATCTGAATACATTATTACACTTGTGTAATACAACTAAAAGAGCTACAGAAGGAAGCATGCATGCTTGCTGTTACAGTTAAGACGTGTGCTGAACATGATAATAATCTATGGAATCACAATATATTTATTACAATCAGGGTCACTTGTGATACATACATACCTCTTACCTCTCTGAGTCACTCCAGCCTCTCAACATATTCCCTCCTTGTTCACCAAGATTTCTTCTGCAGGAAATAGAGAGTGAGAGAGGAACAGACATAAAAGCATTATGCATATCAGTCTTGGCTATCTACAACATTCTATGTCATATCAAGTTACTTGATCTGTATACTTACACAACTAGGGGGCTAACAGCAGTTTGAAACTCATCCAGCCACTGGTCGAATTGTGTCTGCATGCACCCCTTCAGGTCACTGTAGTGGTGCCTACACTACTTCCCAGTGTGTGGTATTCCAGTTGCACTAGAGACAGCCTTTGCTATGCTGTTCCAAGCCTCAGCCTTGTACCAACACCTGGTATAGCCCCCACAGCAGCCTATGACTTTAGCACTTCACAAGGAGTGCAACAAATATTTTTGATTACTCCACACCCCACCTCTGTGCCCTGAATTTGGCACCATCCTTCTCATCACCAGTCATGTCTGCAAAGGCCTTCCAACAACATTTGCAATAGTTTCCCACCAAATTGTGATATCACATTTTACGACTTGTGTACAAACATGCACAACCATGCCAACCACATTTGCATGACATTAAGCTAAGAGAAACATTGATAAACAAAGAATAAGGGAGTTTAAGAAACAGCAATGATGATGTGAGATCTGGCATTGACTTATGGCATGTGTGCTTTAATACCTGGCCGCACTTTGTCTAATGGTCAACAATGAAATGCTAAATGACTTTTAAGCCATGACTTTGGAGGTGTCAATGGGATGATTTGACACATATTTTTTGGGGGACATACACAGTATTGAAAGTAATTTATAAAATGTGGGTGCCCCCCTGCTCTCTTTAGTAATATGTATACAAGTTTGGTGGTGGAGGTTCTCCCCACATGTGGGCAGGGCTTACTCACTGGCAAAAAAATGCTTATTTGTATTTATGACACTGAGTTGCATGTTATTTACTTGTTTCAGTCAGCTGTAATTGCCTAGGCAAGTCTGTCTTAACATTATACAGTAGAAACACTAAAGTCTACTTATTTTGGCTGATATCCACATGAATCAGAGTTGCTATATTCTGCTTCAGTTAATGACACTCTGCCTAATTGTTTACTCCATCCATTTTTGTTGTATTAGAATGCACTTATTCACTGTACCTAATTGGGATCTTCATGGTGGTAAACAGCTCCTTAGTGCATCTGCTGGCATATACACATGCATACAGCTGGCTCTGGGATGTGTCCTCAGTGGTTGCATCTCAGTGTGCACATGTGGTTGAAACAGCTAATGTTCCATATGGACACTCATGATTTCATTTACTTTGATGCAGTCCTTGACCTGGCTTTAGCTGTTCCCTTCTGTCCTATGGGCCTGCATGTTCATAAGTCACTTAGTCAATTAACTTGTCCCTCATCTCTCTCTCTCTCTTTAACATGTACCATCAGCTCTCTCACTTGATGTGCTAATTCCTTTAACCTAGTCATATTTCTTTAGTGTTCCATTCTGTAAATATGCTGAAAATCAGAGGCTAACATTGAATTCTTGTACATATCATGTAGATAAATTTGCTACTCCCCCATCCTATAATTTTTCCCTGGCTATTCCTTATTTTGCCACTTGTCAAATTGACGAATGTAGTGACAGCAATGATAAAGTAAACTGCTTTTACGGAGGTAGTTTACTTAATGTATATTCCAGGGGAGAACTAAATTTCCAGTAAAAAATGGTCTACCCATAAAGGTGGAATATATCAGGCATGCATAACCATGTTAATGGTTCAGTTTCAAAAGATAAACCCTGCAATTATTTATTGCACTAGCACCGAAAGATTCAGAGTCAGATGTAATATAATTATGTGGGACTTTCCTTTAATTTCAGGATTATGATATCCTATATATGCTACAAAGAAAAACTCAAGGTTAACTGACTTTTACCAGATTTTTTTTATGCTAAACGCAAACAATGGTGCACATATAGTAACATCTCTTATAATGATACTTCACTGTCATCAATTGAGTTGAAGCAGAAGACGTCTGCATGTACTGAGCATACCCCATTAATTCATTCCCCTCACTGACTAGTTTAATTCCAGTCTGCTTTGTAGGCATGACAATATCTGACATGCTTTAGATGATTATAAGGAGACTGCCTCCATTCTTTGTGTCATAGCATATAATTATTTATACTTATGAATGCTTGCAAAGAAGCATATTTGCTTGAATTATGTAAAATAATATTTTCTTTCCTTTCATTTCCTATTTTTTTTATTGTCTTGTGCCTGCCGATGCCTGTTTCAGCACTGGCTGGATGAAATGATTAGTTACAGAGTGTACCATGCAGTGTTCAGACTTTCAGGCCTGATGGACAGATGGTACTTATAGTACTTATAATCCTCTTAACAATCTGACTGTTATTTCACCTGTATAGCTGCCCCCCCTTGCCCTCCCTCCTTCCCAGAGCAAGTTTAAGTACAAATGTTAGCACTTTGGATGTGTTTTCCTGCATATGCTCGCAGGGTGTCTTCTCAACCCACCAGTAGCACTTCACACTTGTGTCCTGCAGTTCCACTGAGGTGATTACACAGTGACCTCCTTAATGTGTAGCTCCGGGGAAAGCCAAACCCTCTCCCTCAGTCATTCTCGTCTTTTCTGCTCGGCTGAATGTTTAATGAATGGAGCTTACTTCCTTTCCCAACTTATTACCATTATATATAATTGGCCTGTAAATCAGCTCTAAATTTAGATTTTTTTTCACAGTTTTACTTTAAGTACTAATTCTGCACAAGATTCAAAAATAAGAATTTGTTTGGAAAGAAAGGAAAACCATTACTTTTGCAGCTAGCTGAATTAGCCCTTTATTTTTTTAAGAGTCTGGCATCTGTGGTCTTATGTACAAAATGGTATTTATATCTCTGAATGCCCTAAAAATGAATTTATTTAATTTATTCAATGGGATGAGCTGGAATTTAAATTAAAAATAGATTATTAATCCCGGTTTATGTTAGATGTTTTATTATATGTTAACTTATTTTAGAATACCTACTTTTATTTTTATTGTATTTTATTTATTTAGTTTTTCTTAAGTTTGACATTTAAGGTTTTTTTTCTTTTTTTCCTTTCCTTTTTTGCATTATTAATAAATGTATACATTCCAGAAACATCCACTGTCTGAAGCCAGGGATGATGTTGTGAGGCAGAGGTGGCATTCTGGATGTTCGCATACAATTCTAAAAGCCTTAGATGTGTCAGTGCCTGTGACTACAAAGCAAATCCAGAACACTGTTGAAATATACTACACTGAAATGTACTTTGTTATTGCCATAATTCTGAATCTAGTGAAAAAAAAGAAAATTATAGTTTTTTTTCAAGATGCTGAGCCCCATGGACTTCCCTCATTCCCTGTACTTCTCTACACATTATAATCAGCTGCAGAATTAAACACTGTGTACATATTAGAAAGCATCTGACTGATATCTGTTTTAAGCAGGAATCTTTACAATGAAATTTTCCCACTGAATTACAGTTTTAAGAATCTGAACTCACTTAATCACATAAAGGTAGCACCTTGCAAATTTTAAGCAAAGTTGACATTCCTGAAAAGTAATCAGTTTTTAATGTATTAATCAACTAATCTGCTTACACCTAGTTACAATACATTAAAATAGAATGAAACAAAAATATAATAAATTTCATAAAAACACTTGCTAAATTAAAACAAGCTTCTAGATCTGAGAAAAATAAAGTGACTGATACTAAAACACTGTGTGGGTCACCATAGGCAATTTAGAAAATTGTTTATAGTAGGGTGCTAATGTAGCTGTGAAGGTAGTGAACTTTACATATCTGGGGCTTGATAAGAAAAGGAACAAAGGACAGAAAGATGCAGTCTGATACTTGTAATCCCTAGCAATCCCTGGGCAGCTGTAGGGAAGTTCTGAAATGGCTAGAAAGGAACCTGACATTTCTTAAAAGACAATTAAGACCTAGGTTTTGCTAGGCTTTGTGCATCAGCAATACAACTTTATAGGTAATTCTGCAATTAAGAGAAAGTCAATGTAGACATCACAACACAGCTGCTTGTAATGTGGTAGTGACAGTAAATATCAAACAGCCGCCTCACAGATAAATTATGCACCAGGTGCAACCTATCCAATTAACAGCTAAGAAGCCTCTGATACAGAACCTTGGAGTAACCAAGGCAAGCTATTACCCAAGTATGGAGTACAACAGCCAAGTCAACTCTTGGAAACAGGTCCTAGATTTGAGTGATTTTTCTCACATGGTAACAGCAAGGTCTGCCAATGGCTGATATTTGGACTGGAAGTGGTAGTCTGTTATTGTGAATCACATCAAGGTGCCACATCTAAAACTTCAGGTTATTTCCTCCAGTAATAATAATCAAGTGAAGACCATCAGAAGTGGAGGGCTTATAGGTTGATTACAATGTCGTCATCACAGTCTTGCCAGGACTAAGCTTTGGTTTATGGCAGTTCATACTCATAATAATGGTATCTAGACTGTCTCCAATGTATGTAAGTATGTCACTCACTCCAGAAGAAAGGAAGAGCAGAACTGGCTAGTTTCAGCATAGCAGTGATACTGCAGCCCTCTCCAACACATGCATATAGAAGATTAGTGGTCCCACTTTAGAGGCTCTGATGGTACAAATGACTATCTGAGTATAAACAGCCAGCCAGTAGGTAGACCTTTCTAGTACCATGGAAACTAAACCACAGGAAGTTTCCATTCATTAAAAGAGGATCCCAGGACTCACCATGTCAAATGTAGTGGTTCAGTAAGTCCTACCTCAGTGCTGAGGTGTGCATTAAAGGCAGACTGGAGTGGAAACAAGAGTCCATGAGCTTCAAAAAGTAATTCAAGCTTTTTAAAAAACACTTTGTCTCTAACTTTGCCAATAAAGGGAAAATTAGAGCTTAGGCAGTCATTTTCAGGAATGCCCAAGTCCAAAGATTATTACTAAATATCTAGGACAGCAAAATATCCCTTAAAATAAATGGAAAATCCCAGAATGCAATGGGAATACACATCCCTGAATTTGGAATGCCAAGGAATCTCCAAAATGAGACAGGATACATCTGATGCTCTTAGTATTGGGCTTACAAGTTGTAGAATGCAGATCCCAAGGAGTCATCACACAAGTCATACAGCAGGGGTCAGAATGGAGAGATGAAAAGTCAGCAAATAAAGAAAAGTAGTAGTGCTGAAATCGAATTCATCCTCAAGTCTTGGTGAGTACCTTGGCAAGGTGGACCCTGTTTTCACAAAATCTCACCAAGGTGACACTGATATATAGACTGCATTTATATAGCATATATCACTGACAGAAGTAAGTCAAAAACTAAAAAAGATAGGTGGGTACACAAGACCCAGGATAAAAAAGTGCTCAATCCTGGTAGACGCACTGGTGCCAGGACTGGAAAAGATGACAGTGTAGAATCCTCAAAATATGGAAACATTCCTACAATGGGGCCAGGCCCAGTGGAAGGATGACCTCCCTGTTGTAGAAGGAAGTAGCAGTCCACAAAAATCACAAAAACTGATTGGCCAAAGAAGAGCCATAAAGACGATAGAGTGGACTATTGAGGATAAGAAATAAATTAAGTATTGTTACTATTATGTAAAAAGCCCAGAATTTCCAGACACAAGATATACAAAATGATTAAGAGAGAAATTAGAGGAAAGAAAATACTTCCACAGGAAAAACTGTCAGAAGCTTCAAATAAAAATTTGTGTTCATTAATACAACCAATTTTTGAAAGTCAGAGTATATAGATAAATAAAATTTGATCTGTTTGGAAAAAGACGCATCTGAGGAAGTTAGAAAATATAAACAATAAAACCTAGAGATATTTGAAAAAAATAAAAAAGAAATATGGACATGGGAAATAATGAGAGATATGATATGGTGCAATATTTATGCAAAGGAGAAAGCCAAGTTAACTAATATAGAGCAGGTACTCTCAAAGATATTTGAAGAGAAATACAGGCAAAGGCATCCAGATATGGAAAATTTCACAATAAATAATTAATATTCCAAAGATATAATGTGGAAAAGAAGATTAGTAAAGCTGAAGTTAAAGAAATAGAAGTTGAAGTTATGGAGTGTCTGCAAAGTGAAGGATTTTTTGTATAAAAGGAAATGATGTTTTTTGTACAAAAGGAAGTGATTTTTTTTTTTGCATAAAAGGAAGTGATGTTTTATGTTCAGTTAATCTGAAGAAGTCAGATGGTTTTACGCCAAAGAAAGAGCTCAAAGTGTAGTCTGTTCCTGTGAGCTGGTCTTCGTGCTTTATTTATTTTTTACAAGTTTTATTTGTGTTTTGCGAAAACTAACCAATACAAAAAGAGCAGCACCAAAGATATTTAAGAGAAATACAGGCAAAGGAATCTGGATATGGAAAACTCTACAATACAAAAATAAGAGGAAAAGTAGAAAAAGAGATTAGTAATGGAGAAGTCAAAGAAACAGAAATTGACATTATGGAGCACCTGCAAAGAGAAGGATTCAATGTAGAAAATTGAATCCAGAAAGCACCACAACAGGATAGAGCAATGGATATCCAAATTAAGGGGAAACCAGTGGAAAAGGAAGCAATTGGTCATGTACCATATCAATATATTTTGGAGCCTTCCACAGGAAACCAGTATAAAGGTTCACTTGAAGTTAGACAGCAAGGAAAGGAACAGGAAACTGTGGAAACTCTGCTGCAGTCAATGTTGAGGAGTGTTAGGACAGTGAGTTTCCATATGACAGAACAACAGATGACACAGGATGAAATTGAAGAGAATGTGCCACAGGAAGATGCTATAGAACTTTCTATAGAATGCTTGTAGGAAAAGGAAAACAACAGATGTGCCCTCAGTTTGGAAGAAAATGAGCTAAGAGAAGAGATGCTTGATTTAATGGACATGGATATATACATTAAGATCAATGAGGGAAATAGACTGCAGAAGGTCAATAAAACCCAAAAAGTAAGAAGTCTCATAAAACAAATGAACACAGTAATTAGGACTGTCCATATAGATCTATGTGATATAACAGAAGTAAACAGGATATACTACTGTGCTACTAAATTAATAACAGATAAAGTTCTACCACAAGATCACAGGGTAGTGAGGGGAAAGGAAGGGGAGAAATTGAATACCATCATAGAAGTATTGAATAGAGAAAACTATAAAGTAATTAAGACAAGAAGTGTCACAGTTAGAAGATTATAGAAGAGGGAATAGATCAACAAAAATACTAAGAAAGATAGATGTGATTAAAGTATTGCATGGTATTAGGACAGACCAGGATCTATCATACACTATTACAGATAACAAACTAAAAATGTCAGTACAGGTGAAAAAACTTACAAGATACACAGATGAATATAAGGGAAAAGTACAAAATAAGCAATTTATTGATGACTCAAAAAAGTTTTATAGAAAATTGGGAAATAAGGCAAAATTAATTGAAGGACCACCAAAAAAAGAGGAAGTAGATACATTTTGGAGAAGTATCTATGAAGATCCATCCTGTGGGACATAACAAAGATGCTAAATGGATAGAAGACGTAAAAGAAAGAATAAAAAGCTTAAAGGTACAGGATATGAAATGGGATGAAGTAACAGCCAGAGAGATTGAAACAAAATTGAAAAAAGCCTCTAACTGGAAAATTCCAGGCCCAGATGCAGTACCTAACTTTTGGTTAAATGTATTAACATCTTTGCATGAGGATTTAGCCATGAGTAAGAACTATTTATACATGCACCCTGAACAGACACCACACTGGCTAACAACAGGGAAAACAATGCACTTACTTAAGAGTGAACCTGCAAGCTACCCTAAAAATTATAGGCCAATAACTTGCCTTCCGATGATGTATAAACTATACACAGGAATTGACACCGACAGAGTTTATAGTCATTTAGAAGAAAACTCAATTATGGCAGTAGAACAAAAGGGCAATAAAAGAAAGTTATATGGAACAAATGATCATTTGTTGTTCAATATAATTATAGTGGAAAACTGTGAAAAGGGGAAGAATCTGAGTATGGCATGGATTGACTACAAAAAAGCATTTGATAGTATCCCACATTCAAAGATAAAAGAGTGCTTAATAATGTATAAGATACACCCTACACTGAATGACTACACTACAGTAACCATGAAACAATGGCAGACCACTTTGCAATTAAGCCATAATAAAGGACAGATTATTATTCTAGGTATAAAAATTCAAAGGGGGGTATTCCAGGGTGACTATCTGTCACCATTGCTATTCTGCCTTGCATTAATCCATTAAGCTGTTTACTTAACAGCTTAGGTCATGGCTATAATTTGGCTCCTAGAAAACAACAAAGTCTAATGACTTCTCATCTTCTCTTTGTCAATGATTTAAAACTGTATAGCTCATCAGATGAGGAACTGAAATCACATCTGCAGGTTGTCAAAACTTTTCAGATGATATTAGAATGTCATCTGGTCTTGATAAATGTGCAAAAGTAACCTTTAAAGCAGGAAAACTGCAACACCAGGAAAACATCAGTTTGGCACAAGAATGTGATGTAAAATAACTTGAGCAAGAGGGAGTGTATAAATACTTGGGAACTGATGAAGGATCAGCAATAAAATATGAACAAATGTGAATAAAACTCAGTAAGGAAAGCTTTAGGAGACATAAATTAATCCTGAGAACAGCATTGACATCAAGGAACAAGATCCAAGTTATAAATCAATTTGCTCTTCCTGTCCTAACGTATAGTTTTGGAGTGATTGACTGGCCCCAGAAAGTGTTGGATAGATTAGATATTAAAACAAGAAGGATGCTTCATGCTCATCAAATGATTTATAAAAATGAGTGCATACAAATATCATATATTCCTTATTCCGAAGGAAGGATGGGCCTCCTTGAAACTGATTACATGTATAGATCTGCAATAGTGGGACTCCACATATCTATCCTCTTCACAAGATCCAAATTTAGTGAAAGTTTTGAAACATGAGGAGAATAAATCTAAGATGACTTCTCTGCTTAATTTAGCAGAAGCATATTGACGTCAAGCAGGAATGGAAATCAGACCAGAAGTAGATAAAAAACAGGCAGCAACTGAATGTGCAAAAAAACAAAAGAAAGAATATAAGGTGAAGGACCAGATGAGAAGGCAAGAAATGTGGAAAAAACATAAATATAGTTGCAAGTATAGAACACTTGTGGAAGAGCCTCCTGTTGGTCAAGAATGAATGCAGGAATGGTTCAGGAGAGGCAAATTCAAACCAAGAAAGGAAAGGTTAATATTGGCAGCCCAAGATAGTGGACTACGTACACACTGGTTTACCAAGTCCATTGAACATGTGGGAGAAACAGACAAATGCAGGTTTTGTAAAACTGAATTGGAAACAGTTGCACACCTTGTTGTTGGTTGCGACACATTAATGGCAGAAGGACTGTACACTGAAAGGCATAATAATGTGGTGAGACTGTTGCACTGGGGATTGTGCAAACATTATGGTATCGAAGTGGCTGAAAAACACTGGAAACATGAGCCACAAAGCATCAAAGAAAATGATGAAGTTTATATCACATAGGATCACCCATTATCAACAGTTCAAAAGATAGTTACTAGAAAACAGGATATAGTGGTCCAAGAAAAGAAGACAAAAGTAGCATTGATCATTGAAATCGCCACACCCAGTGACTATAGTGTCTTGCATACAGAGAGGCACAAAGTCATAAAATACCAGGATTGCAGGCAGAAACAAGAACAATGTGGAAGAAAGATACCCAGACAGTTCCAATAGTAATAGGAGCAACGGGTCTTACTGGGCACATTGCAGGTGCTGCGAAGAGCACTACTGGCTGACATCAAAGATTGAAGCAATACTAATTTCATGAAAGTTAATCATACTTTGACTTAGGAATGGAGTCCATTCCTGTCATGGTATTAGAAACTCAAAAGATTTGGAGAAATTAGAAAAGACACAAAACAACTTAGACAGCTGTCTAGGGCTTGGTGCTAGCTGGAGAGCCTACCCTGGCTATTAAAAAAAACACAGTACTACAATCCAAAAAACCCCCCAGAAGATCCAACTGAACAATGATTAACATCAACACACTTTTTTCCAATATTTTTGAAGGCATCAGCACAAATGCATGGGATTTCAGTCGAGAAAATATGCTGAAGCATATCTACACTGTTATGTCCTTCAGCTGAATGGGAGATATTGTTTTTTTTTTTGTTTTCAAGCAGGAAATGTCCCTGGAAGATATTCATTTTAAAGCACTGTCCTTCACTTGAGCACCGGCAGAACTGTGGGGGGAAGGGGAGGGTTGTATGGAAACCTTTGTTTTTTGCAGGAGGGGTTATGATTTACAGGTGTGTGTCTCTGTGTGTGTCCATATTGCAGACAACTTTCTTCCAGAAGGATTATTATTTCTATGATTAACTGCCCTCCAGAAGGACTGCCCTACTATGACTACAGAAAATTCAGGCAAGTATTGGAGATTTCAGAATTAGTCAGTGATACAGATAATTAGAGTGTTATAGTTATAGCTCAGAAAATACATACCTTTATCTACCAAGTCCCAGGGCCACTGTCTGGTTCAGTGGCTTGCTGAAAGTCACACAGTAGGCAAATGGTACTCTTGACTACATCTCTTTAAGAATGTAGATTCTTAATCCACTGCACTGACTGCAAGACATTCCATAACTTCTTCATTTTTTTTTTTTTTTTTTTTTTTTTTTTTAAAACAAGTTTATTGTTTTAACATATAAGAGAAATATCATAACAATTTTATACAAATCATTAAAAATAGGTATTATTATAATATTCAACAAAACAACTAAAGTATTTACAAAGACATCCACTACAATCAGATCAATTAATTAAACTAAAATACTGTGCTATTGAAATAAGAATTTTTTTAACAAATTTTGTAAATTATCCCATACAATAAAATGTGATGTTTTTCTAGTTGTTCTCATTCTAATTGTGCTTATTTCCATATGACACATTATATTCATAACATTTTTAAATTCATTGAACGAAGGAGGTGTATCTGAAATCCAATTTCTAGTTATTATTTTCCTAGCCACTGCTAGGATAGGCCATAACAAGGGAAGCTTAATCTTTTTAACACATTGAGGTACAGGTGTGTTGAATAATATAAGAGACTTAGAAATAATGAAATTATCTGTAAAAAGAGCCTGCAAAATTCATTAATTGACTTCCAGTATTCTTTCAACTTCATACAGTCATAAAACATATGAGCCCAGTCAGCATTAATTTCTACATTACATCTCTTACATAGATTATCTTTATTATTAATTTTATTCATCATCAAAGGTGTATAAAAGATCTATGTAAAAATTTCCATGTATAAAGTCTCCAGACAATGGAAGATGTAGTTCTATAAGCAGATTCCAATATATATTGTTTATCTTGTTGAGTTGGTGGGTCCCCATTAATAGAGGTGAAATAATTCCAGTATGAATCTACATTGTAAAAAGTTTCTTGTCTGATAATTTTATGTATATATGAAAGTTTACCTTTATCAGAAACTTTATGCTGTAAATTTATTATCAAGTAATCAATCAGTTTTGGAATAGATTCTTTAACTGTTATAGACATTAGATCTATTCTATCAATGAGATGTTGTCTAAAGATCTGAACCTCTAATCAGCAAGTTTCTCTTAGATCAAATTCTTGTTTTAAGAAATCTAGATTTTTAACTTTATTATCAGATATCAGCTGATACCAGTACTTTAGATTATTATCTATAGCTAAATGAGCTCCTTCAGAAGTAGATGACATAAGCATACCCTGAGTATAAATTATAGGGAATACAATAAAATTCCATTCCCTATACTTAGGGTGCATGAATATAAAGTTACGATAACTAATAATAATATTTAATGGGTAACAGACCATATGTTTAGGTGTAATAGGTGAAGTACAAAATTCCTTTAGCAACCACAACATGGAGTTATTTATAATCATATTTTTATGTGTTAAGGAGATTTTCATGAAGTGCATACTAATTAGCTCCCAATAATCTTTCCATTTTATGACATATGACCGATCTATTAATAAAGTAATAACTTTTATAATAGAAGAGATAATATATAAATTAAAGTCTGGAAAAGAAATACCCCCTTGAGACCAGCTATTAGTATGTTTCTTTAATGCAATCCTATGTCTATTAGGTGCCCATAAGAAATTTAACATTAGTGTATTCAGTTTCTTGATAGTTATTTTTGTAGGTGAAAGTATTATTGATTGTATTAAGTATAAAATCTTGGGGAATATTATCATTTTAATAATTGTAAGTCTCTCCTCCATAGTAAAAAACATATTATCACTGAGGATCATATTTCTTAACTGTCCAGATTTCCACAGAATGCCCAGATTTTACCCTCATATTTTTGGTCTGTTCCTCATAAAATGCATGGTTTTCTGGATTTATGGACAAATCAGTGAGACTTGAATTCACTAAATAGTCACAGGCATTTGAGTTTCAGACTTCATATACTTCAGAAAATGCATGGTAACACAAGACCTTTTTTCTAGCAACTTTCTAAGTGTATAAGAGCAACATTTAAAATTTGTGCCTATTCTGGGGGGTTTGTCCGATCCAAGGCAAAGTACACAGCTTCCATGGGACCTGATAGTATCCCAGGCTGTATTCTTTCTGCACCATCTCCAGCAAGAACTAATTTTACCATTGAGCTCCCTATACAACCATAGCCTAAGTACAGGCTTCATTCCAGCAGAGTGGAAAAGTGCGATTGTCATCCCCTTGCACAAAGGTGGTGCCACTACTGACCCGGGAAACTATCACCCCATTAGCTTGACAAGTCTGATCTGTAAAGCCATGGAGCATATTATTATGGATCTCATAAACAAAGACATAGGCAATCTCCAAGGACTTGACCCCACCCAGTTCGGATTTATCAAGGGCAGATCTTTCCTGTTGAACCTGGTTGACTTCTTTGAGACTGTCACCAAGGCCCTGGATGAGAGAAAGTCAGTACATACAGCTTACCTTGACTTGTCCAAGCCCTTTGACACAATCCCCCACTCAGGCATCATTGAAAAGCTAACATAACTTAGTGTAAATCACAATCTCATCAGGTGGATTGCCAACTGGCTCACTGATTGGACCCAAATGGTCAAAATAGGCACTTCCACCTCCAGCAGTAGATCTGTCACTAGTGGTGTTCCCCAGGGATCTGTCCTGGGACCCCTACTGTTTGGCATCTACTTCTCAGAGGTCCAGGCAAAGTCAAAGGGCCTGTGGCTGACCCAAGTTTGTGGTGCTGTCATTGACTCCCCAAGTGATGTTAACATACTGCAAGAGGGTCTCACAGCAACAAATGACTGTTGCCAAAGTCATGTCCTTAAGTTAAATGCAAAAAAATGTATTATCATACCATTCAGCAAAAATACGGCCCCTACTGTTATCACATCAATGGCAACCCCCTAAGCACACAACCTGTGATGAGATACCTGGGTACTCAGGTTGACAGCAATCTCAGATTCAACTATCATGTAGCGGCAGTGGTCAGAAAAGATCTCAGATTCAACTATCATATAGCAGCAGTGGTCAGAAAAGACTTTTACTTGGTTCATCTCATAAATAAAGGGATCACATCCAGAAAAAATGAGGTCATTACCTCTCTGTATTCCCCTCATTAAGCCAATAATTGAGTATAAACGCCACATTAGGTATGTACCTCTCCAAACACCTGCACTAACTGGAAAGGCCACAGAAATACCTCACAAAGAGAATCCATGACCTCCAACACCTGTCCTATATGGACAAACTGAAATCACTATCACTCTACTTGGTATCGTACAGATTGCTCAGAGGTGATCTGTGTCTTGCCTACAAGGCAATATCAGACTCTGCCCTATTAGAGATGCTCCATATCCATAGGTCTAACTCTTTGTGGATTACCCGCTCAAAAGTCCTAAATCTAGTATGTGACATCAACAAAACCTGCTGGAGAGACAGGTTTGTCTTCCAGAGACAGCCCTGTCTCTGGAATAGACTTCCCATACAAGTCAAATAGAGTACCTCGCTGGCCCTCTTCAACAGCAATCTTGATGAGTGGATGGGAAACTACAAATTTGTCTCAGGGGTTCCACCTGTGTCCCTCTTTGATAGGGGTGACAGGTGCTGACTGATGTTTCTTTTTTGGGGATAAACTCTTGGCTAGGCTTGTAAGTGCCCCAGGGCCATTAGCCTAGTAACCTCTAATAATCCTATGATTATTTTTGGCTTTCTCCAGATTTCTTGTACTACAAGGTTGAGAGTTGTGCTGAGGATAACAGTCATTCAGTCAATAATGGTAGTCATTAGAGATTTATATTTATTGCTCAGGAAAAACTTTTCTTGTTAATTGGAGTTGTCTGGTATTTAAGGATTTGAGCTATTAACAAACTACACCCTGTAGCTAGAAGTACAGGGTATGAATCATCCCACCTCCATTTGCCTATTGTGGGTCTTTGAGCAAGCCATTCAAGCAGTGTTTCTGGGTCATTCCTGAAAGGGATACTTTTCACAGTGAGTTTACCTGGTTAGCAAATAGATAAAAGAAAATGTTATTTAAAATTTGTGCATTTAGCCCCTATTATGTTTACCTTTGTAATGAATTCTTAAGCAAAGATGTTGATAGATATTTTTATCTATTCATTGTAAAATGTATGGCTTTCTGACAAAGTGCAATCACTAAATAATGACAGACATGAATTTCAGACTTTGTATCCTTCGGAAAACACTTGCTAATGAAAAGATTGTTTTTCTTTCTAGCAACTTTCTAAGTATTTAAGAGAAATATTTAAAACTTATTCATGATTTTTGGGTTTTTATGTCTGATCTGAACTTAAAAAGTTATGAGGATATGAGGGGTTTGCAATGGGTTGCACTGTATGCTTTTGACACCCACAAGCTGATATATATATCTGGCACATTTGTGAATGTATTCAGTTGTTCAAGCAAATATCTGATGTGAACAGTCATGCAACTGACTGTAACTGATGGATATGTGTGTTTGTGTGTGTGTGTGTGTGTGTGTGTGTGTGTGTGTGTGTGTGTGTGTGTGTGTGTGTGTGTGTGTGTGTGTGTGTGTGTCTGTGTGTGTGTGTGTGTGTGTGTGTGTGTGTGTGTGTGTGTGTGTGTGTGTGTGTGTGTGTGTGTAAATACTTGGTTCCTGCAAAGGAAGGAACTGATTGAAGTAAACAGGAGCATAATTATATGAGCCATGTTCTTTGGGTATGATTGGTTTCCTTGGTTTTTGACCATTGACAGTGTGTTTATTATTTGGCTGTTTATAAACTGGACACCATGTACTTTATGTGTTTAATGTTAATATTTTAACTGTGAATATAATTTAATTAACCTTGTTTTTTAGGGCAAAATGTTGTTAAATGCACTGTGTTGGGCTACAACAGTCTGTCAGGGTGAATAAAGTCATGAGCTGCTTTTGTAGTGCAGGCTTGATTCTCTCAGCCTTTGTCCAGCTCAGGTCAGACTTTTACATTAACTCTGAAATTTCAAGTTTACAAAGTTGCTCAGAGTCTCATAAAAATCTAAGCTGCACCAGAAAACAGATTGAAAGAAGTCATCTCTTGAAACAAAAATATCATCAATACTGCAATATTAGCAAAAATGGGTGCAGATTCAATAGCAGATTCAGTACAAAAAGTAACAGCCTACAATCCTGACACAATAAGAAGAGAACAGCAGCTGACAGCATCTGTAATGTTGAATTATCAAAATTCAAATCCCCACAGACCTGCAACTGTGGTACAAAGGGATAAAGACTTAGGTGATATTTTGTCTTTACTCAGTCAATGCCTGACAAATAAAGGCATAAACAGATTTGGATTTTAAAAGGTTGCCTTCTGATTGTTATCTTTGGTCTTGTACTTATCTACTACCTGCTAATTACTGTAGCATTGTGCTGTACTAATCTATCTTCTGATTAGTGTAGCATGGTGCTACCTTAACCTACTACCTGCGCATTACTGTAGCATGGTGATGTCCCAATCTACTATCTTCTGATTACTGTATCACTGTGCTGTCCTAATCTACTATCTTCAGATTAGTGTAGCATGGTGCAACCTTAATCTACTACCTGCTGATTACTGTAGCATGATGATGCACCAATCTACTATCTTCTGATTACTGTAGCATGGGGCTGTCCAATCTACTATCTTCTGATTAGTGTACTATGGTGCTATCTTAACCTACCTGCTGATTACTGTAGCATGGTGCTGTCCCAATCTACTATCTTCTGATTACTGTAGCATGGTGCTATCCCAATATACTGCCTGCTGGTTACAGTAGCATGGTCCTGTCCCAATCTACTATCTTCTGATTAGTGCAGCATGGTGCTCTCTTAACCTATTACCTGCTGATTACTGTAGCATGGTGCTGCCATACCTTAATACCTGCTGATTACTGCAGCATGGTGCTATCCCAATCTACTGCCTGACAGTTACTATAGCATTTTGTTCTAATGTAATATCTTCTAACTATTGTAGCATGTTGCTATCATAACCTACTACCCACTGATTACTATATCATGTTGTTATCATAAATTACTACCTGCTGATTACTGTATCATGCTGTATCATGCTGCTGTCAAAATGTAATACCTGGTGATTATTGCATGAGTTAGTCCTGTCCCAATCATTTTACCCTGGTCTAACCCCTTGGCTGCTGTGCGTCCCCAGCTTTGGTGCTCACCTTTTATTTGCCCTACCTGCTCGTAAGGCACTATAACTGTGGACCTACTTTGCCCTGTTGGCCAGCAACCTGTTATCACCTACTGCCATCTTCACCCCACACCAAGGAATTGCCTCTTCTCTCGCCCTGTGAATCAGCCCCTAAAGAATAAGAAAACTGAATAAATTGCCCTACCCGCTCGTAAGGCACTATAACTGTGGACCTACTCTGCCCTGTTGGCCAGCAACCTCTTATCACCTACTGCTGTTTTCACCCCACACCAAGGAATTGCCTCTTCTCTCACCCTCTGAATCAGCCCCTGAAGAATAAGAAAACTGAAGAAATTGCCCTACCTGCTCGTAAGGCACTATAACTGTGGACCTACTCTGCCCTGTTGGCCAGCAACCTCTTACCACCTACTGCCATCTTCACCCCACACCAAGGAATTGCCTCTTCTCTCGCCCTGTGAATCAGACCCTGAAGAAGAAGAAAACTGAAGAAATTGCCCTACCTGCTCGTAAGGCACTATAACTGTGAACGTACTCTGCCCTGTTGGCCAACAACCTCTTATCACCTACTGCCATCTTCATCCCACACCAAGGAATTGCCTCTTCTCTCGCCGTCTGAATCAGCCCCTGAAGAATAAGAAAACTGAAGAAAGTATGTGTTATACAAATTCTGTCAACAGAAGTTACATTGTATAACTTATTGTAGCTCTTAAAGCATAATCCCCTGCTAGGGCGTACAACAGCTACTATCACCCTTTTCTCCTTCCTATCCCTCTTTCTCTCCTATACCCTTGTTAATACACAAGTTACTGCCTTCTCCTCTAATTCCAGTTCCAATTCCTACTACCTACTAAAGGGAACTTCTGTAACTAGGGTTACCACCTGTCCCACTTTGAGAGGGACAGTCCCTCTTTGGGCAGTTGTGTCCTGACAAAAAATATTAAAAAGGGCAAATGTCCTAAGATTGTAGGACATAATTATGTCCCATATTTTATGTAATAGTTGCATAAAATAGTTATGTCTGTATCTAAAATAACTAAATGTTACAAGAAATATAATAAGCAACTAAACTGCTACAAGAATAAGCTTTTATTTAGGAAAAAAAGTTAAGTTCGATCCTTTGTACTGACCGTGGGTATGTGTAGGCCTGTAAAATTTGATGTGTGTCCCGAAAATGTCCCACTTTGGCCATTTGAAAAGGTGGCAACCCTATCTGTAACCAATTTGATATTGGCCACTAGGTGGCGCCTTTGTCCTAAATTATCCTTCTGTCTTGAAACATTTCTCTCAGGAACTTAGTATCTTAAGCTAGCTGAGCTATAATCTTACACTATCCCTATATCCTCTTACTCTGTATCAGCCAACTATACCCCCTCCATCCCTACTATCAAGACTACCATCTCACACTCTTCTCCACCTTTCACTTACCTTAACAAACAGCTCTCCACTGATTGTTCTCCTAGGGTTCACTCCTTCTGTGGCTCTACCCGCTCCGTTCACTCTGTGGGCTCACTCCGCTCCCCTACCCTGCCCCCAAATTCCACCCGCCCCAATGCTTCTTCATATATACACACTGACCACACCCCCTGCAATTCAAGCAATCACATAGACCAACCCCTTAAAGTGCTAAATCCTACCTCCCACCATTTAATCTCTATTAACACACATCCCTATATAATTACCTACACACTACAACTTACAATGTCACCTAACACTACATACACACACATTAAACCCTTACTTCTACTATCACTTCTATCTATTTTAGCTGTACCCTATATACTTACATCCTATGAACACCTCAACCACCTACACTTTCACAACCCCATGAAACAAACCTCTACACCAACATTCATCATCCCTCATAGCCACAATTATACATCCTATCCACTAAAGTATTTATCATCCAAATTTCATAGGCTCACTCACATCACATACTATAGCACTAGAACTAAAAAATACCATAACCTAACATGTAAAGGACTAACACTATCTCTTGCAATACAAGTCCACTCCATAATTGATGGTGATATACACGCAAACCCTGGCCCAAATTCTTCCACTTCCATCAAGCCTAGCACACCAAATGCTACTAATTCTGACCTGATCAACAGACCCTCCAACTTTCTCCTTATAGCCCATCTCAATATTTGTAGCATAAACAATAAAGTTGCTCACCTACATGCACTCATAGATGTATATTCATTTGACATCCTCTGCCTCTCTGAAACATGGCTCAAATCAACCATACAGGATACTACAGTTATTCCCCCTGGCTATAGCATCTTGAGACTGGACCGTAACTCCAAGAAAAGAGGAGGGGTAGCTATCCTATATAAATCTGAATTACAAATCACTTCTATTGATTCTAAACCTCCCCTAACTAGCAACGCTGAAATTCCTATCTCTAAATTTCAACTCAACAAATGCAAATCCATCTATATAATCTGTATTTACCTTCCCCCAGGCAACAATATCACTACCTTAGAAGCTATCCTAAGTTGGCTGTCCACCACCTACCCACAAGAAACCATAATACTTGGTGACTTTAATATAAACTGGATGTCTTGCACATCTGAACAGCCCTCTTCACACATCAACCTACATGGTTTTATACAAAACATTACACTCCCCACTAGAACCAATAAACATAATAATAACAACAGCATCCTAGATTGGATTCTTACAAACAGTCAAAACCAATCTTATAAAGTAGGGTCCCTTCCAGAAGATATAAGTGACCACTCACTCATCTTCTTAATTAGGTATAAGACTGATATGCCAAACCCAACCATATATAAGAAAATAAGATGTAATAAAAAATTTAACACTGACAGCTTTCAAAAAGAACTTGTAGCTTGCAACTGGTCACCCCTGAAACACTTTCCATTAGACAATGCCGTTAAATACTTTAACTCTAAATTTTTAACCATTATAGACTACCATGCCCCAACTCGAATAGTAAGAACTAGGTCTAAACCAGCCCCTTGGCTCACCAAAATTACCAAACAAAAAATCCTCCATAGAAACAAATAATGGGCTACCTGGTATACAACCAAAAGTCTGGCAGATCAACTAATATTTAGATAACTAAGAAATGAAACCAAAAAAGCCATATTGTCAGATAAAAGAAACTATTACTGCCAACTCCAACAGACCAACCAAAACAAACCTCAAAAATTCTGGTCAGGTATAAACAAACTCCTGCACCCAGATCACTCAATCACACCCACCCCCTCAGGTTCCAATCTCCTTAACCCCAACCAAATTGCCAATTCTTTTAACACTTTCTTCACAGACACCATTCAATCTTTGGCCAATCAGCTATCCACTAACACTGCATCTCCTTCTAATATTATCCCTAATAGCCCCCCAATATTTCAGTTCCAACCCGTTCCTACATCCTTTGTCTGCACCCTAATCAAAAAACTTAAACCCACCACCCTCTCTGCTGATCTATTACCTGGAGAATACCTGCAATAAGCAGCCAATGCTATAGCCTACCCCATGTCTATCCTCATTAACAGAACTATTTCTGAAGGAACTATTCCAACTATTTGGAAAATCTCACATGTTATCCCCCTGCATAAAGGTGGTAATTCCAAAGACTTTTCTAACGATAGGCCTATAGCCATATTATCCCCTCTGGCTAAAATCATGGAGAAGTGCATTCATAAGCAACTATTAAACCATCTCCTAGCAAACAACCTATTAGCTACCTGCCAACATGGATTCAGACCATTTCACAGCACCTCTTCTGCTCTTCTTTCCTTCACAGATATCATTAATAAAAACCGTAATAGTGACACTCTTTCCTCAGCCCTCTTCATTGATCTGTCAAAAGCCTTTGACATGGTCAACCACCAGCTACTCATAAACATACTTGGCAACTTCTCACTGGATCCACTTGCTATTCAGTGGTTCCAATCCTATCTAAATAATGGGCAACAGGCTGTACTATGGGAAAACAACTTGCTGTCCCACTTACCAATTGCCCTTGGAGTCCCTCAAGGCTCCATATTGGGTCCTCTCCTCTTTTCTATTTTTACTAACGACCTACACACTGCTCTACCTCAAGCCACCTGTATCCAATATGCGGATGACTCTACGCTAATATGCTCAGCCTCCTCACTTTCACAACTGCATTCCCTAACCCAAGACACGTTTAACACAGTAGAGAATTGGCTCCTTCAACGATGTCTCATCCTGAACTCAAAAAAAACAAAAATGTTACTATTTACTCCCACCCGCAGAGCCCCCCCCCACTACATTTCACAATCGCATCTAGCAATGGTACAATCATATCTGCATACTATACTACAAAACTACTTGGAGTACTAATTGCCAACCACCTCACCTTTGAGCCACATATTAACAACACTATAAAAACAGTAAACAAAAAACTAGGCTCCCTTTATAGGATCAAACCCTTTATTACCCCACTAGCAAGGACCACTATTGCCCAGACCCACCTTATCTCAACCCTGCTATATGCTTCCCCAATCTATACCAAACCATGCAAAAGCAATCTGAACAAGATGGCTTGCTCCTACAATAATATTGCCAGATTTGCAACTGGTTCTACCTATAGAACCCATCATTGTAACAATCTTAATCAACTAGGGTGGTTAGAATTGCCAAATCTTATCCTATCAAACCAGCTAACTATTGCCTATAAGATACTGTTCCATCCTACATCTACTCCAATACTAACCAACCTAATCACCCCCTACAACCTGAAAACCCTGCGCTCTTCAAACAAAATAATGGTAAAGATATGTAAAATCAACAACCTGGCTGGAGATTCTTTATACTCTAACACGGTGGGTAAAACCTGGAACTCCCTCCCTACTGATCTTACCTCCCTACCTTCTACTACCCTATTTAAATCCAAGCTCAAACCATACCTTAAATCATACTGGCTATGCCCCTGTGCAAACCCAGACTAACTTCCTCCACTGTATCTTGACCCTATTCTTCTCACTCACACAAAACCAGCTATTCCTTTTCTATTGACATCTTTGTCTGTAAAACCATCTGAAAGTTCAAATAGTGCTCAATGTTACTTACCTATTGTTTTTGGTTGTATGTATATCTATACATGATTTGTTAGCTTAGAATACTTTTTCCTTACTCTTAAGCTAAAATGTATTTACTAGTATTCTCTTAGCTAAAGTGTATTTACTAGTTAAATTTGTTAAATCTTAGTAATGTACTTATGTTATCGTGATCTTTTTTCTGGAATGTGGAGCTTTTCTCCCCGGGCCTCTACTGAAAATGGACATGTATCCAGTTGGACTAGCCCGGTCAACAAATGTAAAATAAATAAAAAAAATAAATAAAATTATCTTCTGATTACTGTAGCACTGTGCTTTCCCATGCTACTGCCTGCTGGTTACTGCAGCTTTTTTTGTCCTAATGTAATATCTTCTAACTACTGTACCATGCTGGTATCATAACCTATTACCCACTGATTGCTATAGTATGTTGCTATCATAAATTACTACCTGCTGATTACTGTATCATGCTGCTGTCATAATATAATACCTGTTGATTATTGCTGCATGGTGCTGTCCTGATCTACTATCTTCTGTTTACTGTTGCATGGTCCTGTGCAAGGACATTGGCAACCTGCAAACGCTTGATCCCACACAGTTTGGTTTTGTCAAAGGGAGATCATGCCTGTCAAACTTGGTCACATTCTTCAAAACAGTCACCAAAGCCATGGATGAGGGCAAGTCAGTGCACACTGCCTACCTTGACCTAGCCAAAGCCTTACACACTATTCCCTACTCTGGCATAATAGATAAACTCTTCCAGCTAGGCATCAACTCATATGTTACCAGATGGGTAGCTAACTGGCTCACTGATGGAATCCACTCAGTCAAAATAGGGGAAGCCAGATCTAGTAGTAAACCCGTAACAAGTGGCACACCCCAAGGATCAGTCTTGGGGCCTCTACTGTTTGGGATAGACTTTTCTGAGGTGCAAGCCACACCCAGTGGTCTGTGGCTGACCAAGTTTGCAGATGACTGCAAGCTGGGCACTGTCATAAATTCCCTTAGTGATGTGAACATCCTCCAAGAGGGCCTTAAACAAACTAATGACTGGTGCCAGAATCATGGCCTCAGACTTAATGCCAAGAAATGGATCATTATCCCCTTTAGGGAAACTGGTGTCCTCACTAATCAGCACATTAATAACAACATACTAAGCATGCAATCAGTCGTGAGGGACTTGGGCACCCAGGTTGATAGCAACCTAACTTTTAGCCACCATGTTGCCTCCGTTGTATGGAAGGCTTTCTACATGGCCCACCTCATAAGTAAGGGTATTTCATCCAGGAACAAGAAGGTCATAACTTCCCTGTACTCCTCCCTTATCAGACCCATTATCGATTAGAATGCCCCCTTTGGTATGTACCTTGCCAAGCACATGCAGCAGTTTGATAGACCACATAGGTTCCTGACCAAGAAAATCCAGAGTCTCAAACACCTATCCTATACAGATAGGCTAAAAGCCTCATCCATCTACATAATCTTATACAGACTGCTCAGAGGTGACCTGTGTCTGGCATACAAGGCCGTCTCAAACTCAGTCTTGATGAAGTTGTTGCATATCAGTAAGTCAAACTCCACTCACACAACCCACACACAAGGTCTCAACCTGGTCTGTGACATTAATAGAACTTGTTGGTGGGATAGATTTGTATTCTAACGACTCCTCATCTGTGGAATACACTTCCTCTCCATGTCTAGCAGGGTACCTCACTTGTTCCCTTTAAGAGGAACTTGGACGGCTGGATGGGAAACAGAAAATATACCCCTGGGATCCCACCCAAACAGGTGCTGATTTTGTGGGAACATGGGTAAAATTCTTGGCTAGGCTTATAAGGGCCTCTGGGCCAAAAGCCCAGTATTGTCCTATGAACCTGTGAACCTATAACTTGCAATTTGATGTTATTTTATTTTTTTATGATTGTTAAAGTGACTTAGAGGCTTTTAAAGAGTTAATACTGTGGTAAATGAGGTTAATTGATCAACAGGAAATTGGTTAAGGGTAGATAAAGAGTTGATTTGTTGCTTTTCATTACTGATGAAGTCTTTGGTATGACACGAAAGTGCTCATCATTGTGTGGTTTTATTTAGATGTTAATAAATCGTCAGTATCTTTCTGCTGTGGTTGGATTATTCTACAATGTTTCTGTCATAACTTATTACCTGCTGGTTAATGTAGCATGGTGCTGTCCTAATCTAGTATCTTCTAACTACTGTAGCATGGTGCTGTCATAACCTACTACACACTGATTACTACAGCATGTTGCTGTCATTACTTACTATCGGCTGGTTACTGTAGCATTGTGTTGTCCTAATCTAGTATCTTCTAACTACTGTACATGGTGCTGTCATAAACTACTACCCGCTGATTACTATAGCATTTTGCTATCATAACTTGCCACCTGGTGATTACTGTAGCATGGTGCTGTCCTAATCTATTGCCTGCTGGTTACTGTAGCATTTTGTTGTCTTAATGTAGTATCTTCTAATTTTCTAGCATGGTGCTATCATAACCTACTACCCACTGATTACTATAGCATGTTGTTGTCATAATTTACCACCTGCTGATTACTGTAGCATGGTGCTGTCCCAATCTACTGTCTTCTGATTACTGTGGCATGGTGCATTTGTAATCTACGATCTACTGTTTACCGTAGCATTATGTTGTCCTAATGTAGTATCTTCTGTGATAGCATGGTGCTATCATATCCTACTTCCCAATGATTACTACAGAATGTTGCTGTCATAACTTACTACCTGCTAGTTACTGTAGCATGGTGCTGTCCTAATCTAGTATCTTCTAACTACTGTAGCACAGTGCTGTCATAACCTACTACCCACTGATTACTATAGCATTTTGCTATCATAACTTGCCACCTGGTGATTACTGTAGCATTTTGCTGTCTTAATCTACTGCCTGGTGATTAATGTAGCATGGTGCTGTCTTACCTTACTACCTGCTGATTACTGTAGCGTGATACTGTCTTCAGATTATTGTAGCATGGTGCTATCCCAATCTAGTGCCTGCTGGTTACTGTAGCATTTTGTTGTCCTAATGTAGTACCTTCTAGCTATTGTAGCATGGTGCTATCATAACCTACCACCCACTGATTACTATAACATATTGATGTTATAACTTACTACCTGCTGATTACTGTAGCATGGTGCTCTCCCAATCTACTGTCTTTTGATTACTGTAGCATTGCACTGTTCTAATATATCATATTCTGATTATTGTAGCATGGTGCTGTCCTAATCTATCACTGCTTGATTACTACAAAATGATGCTGAGCTAAGCTGATACTAATCTTTGTGATGTATATAAATCATTAAGTACTGCACTTTGTGTTAGTCCAGTTAGCAGTATTTTGAAAACATTCTCCAAATATTAGGAAATCGGAAATTGTGGATGACTCTGTGTGATACTGAAACAAACTATGTGGGGGAAAAACATAACAGTACCTTAGAATCTTCTTTTTTTATTAGATTTAAGTTTAGGGAAGGGATGCTAAAGATGAGGCTACCATTCTGGGCATGAATGAACAAGAACATAAACACTGCTTAATGGAGAAGAAAGCCATCTCTAGGCACAAAGCATCTTTTCTAAGAAATTAAAAAGTCCCAGTCATATCACATCCAAAGTATTTCCTTAAAGAAGTTAATGCATTCACAATCATATCACAGAAGAACCAGCAAAAACACACAAGCAGTAAAACACCTCAATCCAAGGCACTCAGAACAATAGATTCAGTAAATTCAACGCTTTTAATGTCCAATGAAACGATAAAAACAGTAATATCTCAACAATACAGTTGAGCACGCTTTCACCCAGTATAATACCAGGCTTCCTCAGAGCAAAGAAGCAGCCCCTTACAATGCATTTAAATAATTCAACACATCCAATCACATCAATGGTTCAATTAGCTGTGCGTACACAAATTAATTACAATAAATGAACCCTGTAAAACCATACTAAATGCGTAAACAAGAATAAATTACAAGACTTATGTCATTTTATAAAATAAAAACTGCGTGTTAAAATTGCGCCTGTTCCCCTAATATAATATATATATTAAATCCTAAAATACAGTTCTTAAAATTAATGTGTGAATCCCATATATGCAATAATCCATCCTGCTTGTTAAATTAAATAAATAAGTAAGTAAATACATATTGTAAAATCCTCAACATGAAAAGCATTAACTACAGTGTTCATAGCAGCAAAATATATAACCATTGTGTATGAATATTACAATTTAGCAGCCCTAAGTTTTAAAACGCTATTAATACTAATGTGGTCATTAGGTCCAGGGGGTCTACCTGCGTCCAACTTCAACTGTCAAAATAATTCCCTGTATTCCACCCTGGACTCCCACCTCCCCCCTCAGGGATCAACTAACACTTGTTCAACAAGAAAAATGTTATTTTCATTTCCTTACAAACTAAGGAATGTCTAAAGAAGGCATTTGATTTCTTCCCTTTTGAAACCTCGTATAAATGCTCATAGACCCTTCTCCTAAGTTGTCTTTTGGTTTTACCGATATAGAAACTCTGACAGATTTCATAAATCCCGATATAAACCACCCCTTTCATGCCACAGTTATAATATTTGGAAGTCTTCAACCTCAAACCACTAGATGGAATGTATAACTCACTTTTATCCAAAATATATCCACATTGTTGACAGGATCCACATTCGTGGGTCCCACATCTTAAATCACCCTGCACCTGCCTGGAAACCTGCTTCTTTTCAAAGAGTTCTTTAAGGTTCGTGTCTCTCCTTCTAACAAAAGTGGGATGGTTCAGGAGGTATGCACTGGTGTCATAATTAACCCTTAAAATATGCCAGAATTTTTTAATAATGTCCTCCACTTGGGTGGATGTCATAGAAAAGGTGTGAATAAAGGCCCCCTTGTGCTTAAAATCTCCTTCTTTTGATGTCTCCACCTCAACCATACCAGTACCATACAAGGGAAAAAACGTCCTTTCCCTGTTCATAATTACCTCATTGGCCAAACTATCCACCATTTGTTTAGGGTAACCTCTAACCAGGAATAGTGAGGTCAAAGTCCTAACCTCCTCTAAGAATTCTGAGGTCACACTAGCCATTCGTGAGGCTCTAATCATCTGACCCTTCACTATCCCTTTCTTTTGGTAATGAGGATGTCCGCTCTCAAAATCTAAATAAGAATTTGAGAATGAAGCCTTCCTGTATAGTTTAGACTGAAAACAATGGTTAATCACATCTTTGTATAGTGTAATGTCTAAATAATTGATAGAAGAATCACTGACTGTGTGTGTAAAGGCCAAAATTTCAGTAGTTTGGTTGAGCTATATCATAAATTCATTAAACTTCTCTCTAGGCCCTTCCCATAACAGACAAATATTGTCCAAATAGCGGGTATAGAATGTCATATATCCTGCCAATCTGTATTAAGAACACATTTTGTTCCCAATAATATAATACACAGTTTGCATATAGGGGGCACAGCCATCGCAACTCCTTTCCTTTGTTGGTAAAACTCACCATTAAAATGAATAAAATTATTTCTGAAAATACTGTCCATAAAATCCGTAATCAAATTTAAGGTGTTCCCATCTAGGCCTGATTCTATTGATAAAATTTCCCCAATCCATTCTAGGCCCACTTCATGTGGGATGCTTGGAAATAACTCAACCACATCAATGGTAACCAACAAAGTCTCTGGGCTATATTTATCATTAGAAATTCTCAAAAAATCCCATGAATCCTTCGTTATATGAACCACTGAGTTGATAAACTTTTTTAATTGCAAATCTATAAAGATAGCTAAAGGTTCAGTAATACTACCAACTCCATCTACAATGGGTCTGAATTTCATGTTGTTAATCGCTTTATGGGTTTTAGGGATACCAAATATACAGGGAATCTTAGGTTTCTCAATGTGTAAATAATTGTATAACTTCTTGTTGATACTACCCTGCAGTAAATAATCCAGTAAATAAAAATTGATTTTAGCATAAGCAATGTTAATCTCATTATGAGAAACTATTGTGCAATGTTCTGGGTCTTGCAAAATTAATCTTCATTATACATCAAAACCACCCCTCCTCCCTTGTCTGGCTTCATCACTCTACATTATTCTTCTCTCAGCTGTTTAAGTAAAGATGCCTCTTCATCTGAAAAATTTGTACTGGGCCTGCCTATAGTGTCCAACTGCCTAACTTCTCTTTCTACCAGCTCCTCAAAAATTTTTAGTGTGGTTAACTGGTGGGTTTCCTACTCAACTCAACTCTGTTCAGTTCCTGTCCCTTGAAGAAAATTTGGAGATTAAGTTGTCTAATAAACATCTTTAGATCAATTAATGTGTTCATCAAAGACTTGGGTCTGGAAGGTACAAAATGAAACCCCTTAGTAAACAATTTAAAGTAAACATCATTGATGACCATTAATTTTTAAGAATTTTATTTTAGGATCTAATATATATATATATATATATATATATATATATATATATATATATATATATATATATATATATATATTATATTAGGGGACCAGGCGCAATTTTGAAATGCAGTTTTTATTTTATGAAATGACATAAGTCTTGTAATTTATTCCTGTTTATGCATTTAGTATGGTTTTACAGGGTTCATTTACTATAATTAATTTGTGTACGCACAGTTAATTGAACCTTTGATGTAATTGGATGTGTTGAATTATTTAAATGCATTGTAAGGGGCTGCTTCTTTGTTCTGAAGAAGCCTGGTATTATACTAGGTGAAAGCACGCTAAACTGTATTCTTGGGATATTACTGTTTTATCGTTTCATTGGACATTAAAGGCATTGCATTTACTGAATCTACAATCATATCACACCCAAAGCATTTCTTTAAAAAACTTAAACACAGAGGAATGCATAGAAAAGCAAATTTTCTGCATTGACTTCTGCACTGAATTCTCCTACCTCCTTTTGATCTCACTGTATACACCTCTATCCAGTGAAACTTGCCTTTAGCCAACAGATTTCCAGTCTTAGTTCAGATAAATAAAATCTAAAATTATCTGCATAAAATAGTCAGTGACTACCCAGCTGCCTTAGACAATCATACAGTTTGGCTCACAAAAAATGTAAAAACTAAATAACCAAATTCAAATGACATGTTTACAACCTAGCTGAGTGTGTGCTTAAACATTCTTCACCAAATCTGGAAATCTACAATAATAGAACTCCTTCCAAAACTAACAATATCACAATTACCTACAGAATTCCAACCCAAATCCATCATTCACTTGTGAAACTGCAAGAAAGATTAATTGATAACTAGCTAACAAATATATTCAGAAATAATCAGTACTCTCCAGTAATCAACATGTTTTTGGATGGAACAGAGCACTATTATTGTCCCCCGAAACACAAGGAGTGTCCCAAGATTTAGTTCTCACTTCCTTATTATTTTCCATCTTTATTAATAAACTTACATCAATAAATCCGCCTCTTCCACTGATATCTTATACTGACAATGTGGTCATTTGCAAATTAGACCCTTCCCATGTGACTGTAAAAAAGACTTGAAAATGGTCTCCCTTTTTTTTCTGATAAAATAATATGAAACTCCAGTTCAATACCACAGGCTCTGAAGCAATGATGTTTGGTTGTTGTTGTTGTTGTGTCTTTCAGTCCCAGTTAGGGGTCGCCACAGTGGAGCTCTTGTCCGCTAATGACTGGCAGTAGATTTTTACGTGCCGAGTTGCCAGCTCTGATGCACTACCTTCAACGAAGGTACGCCCATTCATGCATGTCTCCACACAGAAGATGCTCTAGCTGAGAATCAAACAGGACAACATCTTACTGTGAGGCGACAATGCTACCGCAGTGCCACCACTGCAGCAGCAAAAACTTTCCTCAGTCCCAAAACACTGGAATATGTTAGACACAACCATCAGCCACCAGAACTACCTCATCCTTCAAATAGGCCTTTGGTTTACTCTAAATCAACAGTTAAACTTCCATGTTAGAAAAATCTCTTGCTTTCTATTCCAACAGGTTCCTACAGTCCTCGTAGGATTTCAGAAAGAAGCTTAAACACACTGTGACACTTCTGGCAAAATATGCAGCTACATCATCTTAGCAACCCAATGCAAATTCCCTTCTAATGCCATTAAAAGGCCAAATGGCAACCAAGAACTGAAACTCTTCTTGGTTGGCTTCATTTTAAACTTATGAACTAATAATCCTTTCACAAGTAAAGCACTTACTCTGTGTGCTCCTCAAACAAGAATTCATTGAAAATACCAACTGGTATGCAATGAATAATAGCTCTATCATTCTTCTTAGATCAATGATCTTCACAGGTTTAAAACAAGTACATTGCCCGCACATTAGAAAGGAAACTTCCAGTTCAAGAGTTAATACAGGAACTGAGAAACTCACAAGATGACTGGTTATCCATTATATACATACCCTTCAAAACCACTTTGGGGGAAAAGGGCTTTTTTAAGACTTGGACCAGCAGCCTGGAATCCGTAGCCTACAGATGTGAAAAAAAAATCAAGATTCCACTGAATTTTTTAAAAAGACCCTTAGTGAACATTTACATTCTGAATCTACTTGCAAATGTTTTCAAGACAGGGGGTAACAATTGCTAAATCATCTATTAGTTCCATAGATACTTGTGTTGATTTTACTGCACTTAAATTTTATCTTACTATTGTGCGTTTTTACCACCTGTATATATGTGCATAATTTTATCAATCATATTCAGTTTGCCAATTGTATATCATTAGGACTGCAGCTATGTATTCATATTTACCTGTGTACTTTATTTTTGCACACCTTATTGTTTGTTTTGTGTTTTATACCTTTTGAGGTACCCATGTGATGACTAAAAAGGATCAATGACCAATTCACCCACCAGGTTATCAATAGGGAAATAAATAAATATGTATCAGCTAAACCTGGAATATTCAGGAACTATTCTAAGGCTAACCTCCTGCTTTGAAGTGAGAACCTGGCAAAATTTTAAGCCCCCATAAACCCTGTACAAGTATGTTAATAGCTGCATAGAGGCAGCTATAGCCACCAGGAAGAAGTACAGAACTAACTCAAAAAACAAGCCACCCTAGTGGAATCACAAAATCAATCTGCTGTATAACAGGAGGAAGAAAATCATGGCAAAAATTAGGAGGTGCAGCACCCAGCAGGATAAAAACACTCTCATCAAACAACTCAGAGGACAAATAAAATATACCAAAGCCAAATATGAGGTAAGTTTGGCCTCACAGGCCAAGGACAACCACAAAGCATTCTTTAGCTATGTCCACAACCTCAAAGGCAATACATAACTGTGTGCAGAGCTCATTGTAAATGGAGCCAGCTATAGTGAGCTTGAAGATATAGCAAACTTCCTGGCTGATAAATTTAACTCCAACTTTACCCCCCCCCCAAACCTCCCTCAGGAAATGTAACTCTCCCTACTATTACTAGGGAACAGGTCCATAATGCTCTTTCTAAGACCAAGAACACTGCATCAATAGGCCCAGACAATACCCCAGGATGCCTTCTAAATAGCATGAAACATCTGGAATTACTATGTAACTGTGACCTCCAAACAGGCTTTGTGCCTTAGGAATAGAGAACAGTCACCCCTCTGCACAAAGGTGGGCCACCTACAGACCCTGGAAACTACAGACCCATAAGTCTCACTAGTCTTATATGTAAAGCCATGGAAAGAATTATCAGAGATGATCAATAAAGATATAGTACACCTACAAACACTAGACCCAACTCAATTTGGTTTCTTCAAGGGCAGATCATGCCTAATCAACCTGTTGGACCTCTTTGAGAAGGTTGCCAAAGCAATGGATGAGGGCAAAATTGTTCACATGGCCTACCTTGACCTGGCCAGGGCATTTGACACAATACAACACATACAAATGTTAGCCAGCACCAGCTGGGGTGGGACAACTCGGGAATTGTTGACAAACTCAAGAGGTTGGATACAGACCTGTATGTCACCCGGTGGATAACCAATTGGCTCACAGACAGGACCCAGGAAGTTAGAACTGGGGAGTTCACTTCTACAAAGAGGCCAGTCACAAGTGGAGTCCCTCAGGGATCAGTCCTTGGATAGCTCCTTTTTGGCATTTACTTCTCAGAAGTCAAGGCTAATGTCAATGGTCTCTGCCTGACTAAATTTGCAGATGATTGCAAATTAGGAGCTGTCATTGAATGTTACACTGACACAAATGTTCTCCAGTAGGGGCTAACAAAGACAAACAACTGGTGTCAGAGCCATGGACTAAAACTAAATGCAAAGAAATGTATAATAGTATACTTTAGGAAGTCATCCATACCTGGTAACTATCATATTGACAACACACCCCTTAGAGTTGACCCAGTAGTCAGGGACTTAAGGACACACATAGAAAGTAATCTAGCCTTTAATCATCACATGTCTACAGTGGTGAGGAACTCATTCTATGTTGCTCAACTTATAAACAGAGGTATGTCATCTATGTCCAAGGAAGTCCTTGTTTCACTGTATTTGGCATTCATCAGACCTATCATTGAGTACAATGCCCCTTTTGGTATGTACCTAACCAGCATATATAACAATTGGAACCTCCACAGACATTTCTCACTAAAAGAATATAGGGCATAAGTGATATGTCCTCTGCAGACCACCTCAAGACCCTATCCCTGTATTCCATCTCCTACAGGCTTTTGAGGGGAAATCTATGCCTGGCATACAGAGCAATGTCAGACCCCACTCTGGCAGACCTCCTGCATATCCACAAAACAAACAGCACCAGAATTACCCATCCTAAAGGCTTATACCTTGCCATCATATAAATAGGACCTGCTGGAGAGATAGGTCTGTATCCCAGAGACTACCCCACCTATGGAACAGGCTTCTCATCCATGTTAAGCAGAGTTCCTCCTTAATCCAATTCAAGTGCAACTTGGACAATTGGATGAGAATCCGGAAATTCAGCCCTGGTTTGGCAGGGTCTATATTAGATCTTCGAATGCTTAGGTTGTTGAAGTCCAAAATGCTGACACCTAAACGTCGAAGTCCAATAAATGCGACAGGTCAATTATGCAAATTTTTTCCCAGGGAAAAAATTTGCGTGGCCAACAAAAAAAAAACCTCTAAAACTCTAATCAAGTGGGGACCTTCGTCCACCACACCCCCCTAACTAAAAATACCAACTCTAAAATCTCTCTATATTGGGGAAAAGGGCAAATCCCCAATGAAGACCAAGCTAATTTTTCCCAGGGAAAAAATTTGCATAATTGACCTGTCACGTTTATTTGACTTTGACATTTAAGTGTTGACATTTCGGCGTTCGACAGCCTAAGCATTCGAAGATCTAATATAGACCTGGTTTGGCAACTATGTCTCTAATGGACACAGGTAACCTGTAAATTGTTCATCTCCCAGGCCCATGCTTGCACTTATTAAGGGTAACAGAACTTGTCAGAGATCTGGGATCCATGGCTAGGCTTAAAATGACTCTTGTGGTCATTAGCCTAGTATACACCTATGTACCTATGAACCTATGAACACACACACACACACACACACACACACACACACACACACACACTCATAGATAGATAGATAGATAGATAGATAGATAGATAGATAGATAGATAGATAGATAGATAAATAGATGGATAGACAGATAGATAGATAGATAGATAGATAGATAGATAGATAGATAGATAGATAGATAGATAGAGAAATATAGATGTATAAATAATTACATTTTGCATTTCGGCCATCACTGATTTGCAGTCTTGGGTCCCAAAATCTGGGTGTTACTTCCAACCTTAATTTACTAACTTAAGTTCTTATACTGAAATGTGAAGTCCTTTAAGAGAACATTTTGCTAAATAATCTAGTTTAACTGGTTGTGTGCTAATGGCATCGCTTAATGTGTATTTCCTATATAAATTCTACAGTTTTACCTGGTACAACACAACATGTGGTTGTATGCCATAAAGTTCAAATCTTAATGAAAATAGCTACCAAGTAATCAGTGATATACCTAGCTGTCTCCATGCATTGTAGATTTCTTCGGGCACTACTCACTGTATAAACAATGTTTACTAACCAGTTTCATTTATTGCTACTTGACAAACTATCCTATCTCTTAATTATAATTTCTAAAATATTATTTTGCATTCTGAATTAATGCTTTCTATTTTTTAATTATATAATACTATTTTAATGTATTATGTATTGGTGGTTTTCTATTTCACCATTTACTATTTTTAAATTTATTGCTTGGGTTGGACCTAAATTGGTAATTTGGTAAGTGTTTTACCCAAGTAAACAAATTTTATAAAGAAAATAACAAAGTTGTAATAGCTGATGTTTTGCTTGTTTTCACTTATGGAGCATTCTGGCCTGGGCCTCCACCACAAATGAGTAGTTTTATGCCCAGTCAGACCATCCTGGTATACAAGTGAAAATAAATAAACAAACAAACATGGCTATGAGCTGTGTCCTTTGAGTAAATGAGCATTGATGATTTCTTAGGCATACAGCAGTCAATGTTTTGGTGCAATTTATTATAAAACTCACTCATAGATGATATCAGGACATGCCGGTTTTACTATTCAAAGTATTTTAATTCCCTTTTATCTCTAACAAAATGCATATTGAAGACTCAGTAAGAACCTTCTATGCATTTATGACATTTTCATTTTTTCATTGATTAAATCCACCCCGTGGTTCTTTTTCTTACTTAATGTAGTTGCCTATAATATTCAAATTCAATAATTATCCCTCCCACCTTAGATTTAAATTTGCAGCTTTTATGTACAAATCCAAAAGCTTCAGCTTAATGTGATGTCTATCCTTGATACTGCAGTATTCATCTGAATGTGAAAGTTATCAGAACAATATATCTTCTAACATCAATCTATTTTAATGTCACATTTTACTAGGCCTGATATGTAAAATGTGTCCAAACTAACAGGTTATTAATATTGTTCACCTTTTTACATATTTTACATATTCTTTTTGAGAAAATCAATAAATTGGGACAGATCCAAGTTGTAAGAACCTTCTGGCTGATATTAAAGTTTCTAACAATATTTATATTAGCTCTTTTCACAATTTTGGACTTAAATTGATGCCACAGATTATGTTCTACTACTTTCATGTGGAACCGTTTTCCTCCTGACCATGCCACACCATACTTATTTCCAATCAATTTGAAAAATTGAATTTACTTCACCGTCTTGAATTCTTGCAGTTTCCTATTCAGCCAATCCATTTCAAATATCATCTGCGATAGTGAATAATGTGTAATAATAATATACACAATGTTCTCATATTGTCAGTTTGCAATTCTATATGAGAACATTGTGACCATTCTGATTACATATTGCAAACATGTAATGATCTATTAGAGAAATATTAATGGTTAAACTTGTTATAGACATTGTATATAGTTATTTGATTGTTTTTTTGTTATTCATTTTTCTGATTTCACCTTTGAAAATAAAATAAAAAGTTTTTGAAAAAAGATGGGCACAATGATTGGACAGCACAATCAGCAATCCCAACGAAGTCTGACCAAAACTCTATTTTTCCACATTTCTAATTAGAGATTCTAATTGTAAAAATCTCCATGTTGTACTCTCTTACTAATCTGCCCCTTGCAGAATTGAAAAAAAAGTCAGAAAATCATCACTATGACTCAATGTGACTGCAAGTACACTGCACACATATAGTGACTTCCCAGACTGTACATATATTCCACCTCCATGAACTCCAAAATACCTGAATTAAAAAAAGAAAACACAGACTCTGCCCAGAAGATACCTTTCTCAACTTCACATCAACAGAATAAAGAAAGAATCAAAGACTATGCATGAAAAGCACAACAGGAAATTCATCAGCACGTAATGAAAAGAAGGAAACAGAATTGTCAGTGTGCTTTACAAGCCCCAAGTTGCTCAGTGCACATATAACATACATTATAAATGCCACATCATACCAGAAGTTGGTGGAAGAAGATTGAAGTCCATTTATACAATGGCATTATTTTAAAAAAGTAAGACTTTTCTTCATTAAATAATTTCATTATGTAATAGCAATAATCCACTCCTGGAAGTGGGAATCATGGATTTACCCACTGTTACCTATGTTTAGTTACCTATGTTTAATCAAACCATACCAGCCGTTAGCAAATCCTGTGATACTCACACCCAGTCATGAGTTATTACTAAAATGTGTAATCTTATGTTAACATGATGACATCATTATCAATTTGTGTACAATTATATGCCATTTGATCTAAAGACAGAATATCTAAACACAAAGGATCTAACACAGCTGAACTAAACCTACTTAATCTAACTCATAGCTCAAATAAATAAATAAATTAAAAACAAAACAGGAAAATATTTTTTTCAGGGGAGCCTCCCTCCACCCATCATGTGGGTTCACCCCCTTCCATACCAGACTAACTTATAGCAACTTCATGTTCACACTGCTGTGGAAGAAAGGGTAAAAACACTGGAAGTGAACTGCCAGCTTGCAAAATGCAATATTCTCTGATAAAGCATACTGCAATGTTAACTATAAATCTATGAGAAAACTAATCCTAGTGATCAAGAACTTTATTTTCAGTGTTATAACTGATAACATGAACAAAATACTTTCATTATTTCATCTGTATTTAATCAATGTTTATACATAAATTTCTAGACCACTATAACAAATATCTTAGAAAATGACTACAAGGAAAATGTAAAGGTAGGAAAAACTGCTGATACTAATGAAACTAGAAACATTCTGGGATCACTGGCTGCCTCTTGAGGCTTCCATTGTTCTTAACATCTATTGATACGCTAATGACTGCAAAAGGACTTGTATTAATCAATTTTTTTATGACCATTTTGAAAAAGGCTATCCTCAGACTTCTTTTGTAGCTGTTTATTGCCCTCTGTGTTTAGTTATATATGTATTCAAAATGATTCAATACATTCTCATAAAATGTACAGGAAATGACACTAGGGAAAATAACCTATAGTATCTTTAAGGTCATATACCTAGTTTCAGAGAAAAAGGAAGAGCTTCATCATGAACTTTCATAGGATAAAGCGAAATTTATACTGCAACAATTTAGAACAATAAAAATAATAATTTCCTGCATAAATGCATATACTTGTTAGTCCTGAAATTGCAATGTTATATATTTATGTTTCTGATAATTATACTTTTATATCTAACTGGATGCTTTGCAGGCCTTCCGTACAACTCATTGAATGCAGATTGGATACATTTTCTTCTGGTCAAGGTCAGCTTCTGGACACGGTACTCAGTGATCACTCTTTTCCATGGGAAATCCCTGCTGGTGCACACTTAATGGGCATGGCAAAAATGTGACTTCCGCTGTTTTATTGTTTTAGATTTTTTTTGTTTTGAGATTCCATAACTTTGATCTTCTGGGCTTCGGTATTTGTTTCGGTAGTTGTGGAACTTCAAAATTTGAAAGTGGACTCATGTATATATATATATATATATATATATATATATATATATATATAGATAGAGATAGATATGGATATATAAATATAGTGATAGATATATAGGTAGATACATAGATGTATATATGAGTTATCACTGCACACGTTTTATCTCATGCGAAAATGCTAGTGTTTTTCAGAAGTTCTAATAGCCTTCTAGAATATTTGAGTTAGAATACTATGATATAATCATTAGATCACCTATGAATGCAGTTTTCAGTATGCTGCCTTCTATATATTAGCATATTTTAATTTTACATAAATTCCATCTGCATAATTATTTTTGTTTATTTTTAAATTCACTGCAGAACATTTCTGACTATACTTACATTGATCACATTTTTAATATTCATTGTCAGAATTTGTGATTGTATTTTGCTCCCCCCCCCCATCTGTCAAGCTATTTAAATTCACCATGGTGATGTTTAAAAAAAAAATAATAAATAATACAAACTGATGGTCAGTTTTAAGAGGAAAGCATTGGTCAGTTTGTAGATCAATGTCTTGCTGTTTCCTTGTTTAATAATTCAATGTAAAAATGCCTTTCTCTCTTCCTGATACTTGCAAATAGTGGATATTGCTGTTGGCTAAAGCTGTGACAAAGGATTCTATTTATTGTACTATAATTAACCTGTGCACTGATACAAAAGAGGATGAAGGACTGTTGGAGGTAAGTGGGATATATTTATATCACTGGAAAAAATTGCCAAAAGTAGTCAATTTTCCTGCTTCATGTCACAAACAGATTAAAATAGTGAGTGTAGTAAATACATACATACTTCAGTTTATTTGGTCACATTATCCCACGTTTATTACAAAATGTTTTTGTCAGAGACGGGCTTCTATTTAGAAGTTTTCAAGAAATTTTTGACGGGTTTATATTATTTTACTGAGTGCTTAAAATAGTGAACGCTGTTTAATCGACCTGGTAAAGTCGAACTCCCTAAATCCCGAACACAAGGAACAGCATTTTTTTCCCAGGGAAAAAAGTCACTGGACCATATTCAAGACTTTGCCATTTTCTCCACTGTAGTGCGATCCCAGAGTTGGGGTGTGTGTTAGGGGCGAAGCCCCCTACTTTATTTTGTGTTTAGATTTTTTTTTTTTTTTTTAGGGATCAGCCACTTTTTTCCTTGGGAAAAAAATCGCTGTTCTGTGTGTTCAAGAGTTAGGGATTTTTACTTTATTGGGCCGATTAAACAGTGTTCGCTATTTTAAGCATTTGCTGAAATAATATAGACCCTTTTTGAATGATAGACCCAACTACTGATTGGCTAATTAATGTGATTTACAGTATAATTAAGAATATTTTGCTTTCAGTATAATCAGGATTCCTAAGAACCAGGACCCTTGTTTAAAAGATACACTTTAACACATGCAGCTTCTTTATGAAGTAATAGAAATAAAATTATTTCCATGTTCTTTGAAAAGTAATTCTCTAGAGAGATACAACACATCTTTGTAAGGTCTATATCAGCATTTTGAAAGATGAAAATGCTGAATAGCAGTTGGCCAACCCATAAATGTCGAATTACGATATTGCTGAACAGCCAAATCACCGATTTCTTCCTAAAAGAAAGAAAGCGATTGGCCGTTTCCTTATACCTGCCCTTTCCTTGAATTTAGTGCAGTCTCAAAGTTAGAATAATTAGTTAAGGGGGTGTGGGAGGCAAAGCCCCCCACTTAAGAATGTTTGTTTGTGTTTGGCTTTGGTGTTTGGCCAACCGATTTCTTTCCCTTGGAAAGAAATCGGTGATTTGGCTGTTAGGCAATGTCGTAGTTCGACATTTATGGGTCAGCCAACTGCTATTCAGCATTTTCATCTTTTGAAATGCTGATATAGACCCTATTTGTAGGCCGCTAATGAAAGACAAGACAAAACTGATCTCGGCTTATAGGAACTGACCAACAAATTCCAGCAGCATAATCTTAGTAACCTAATCATTATTCCCTGTTTTAAGAATCAAATAAGCTTGACCATTTCTCTGGAAAATGCACATTGTTTTACTTATCCATTACCAACAGAGACAATAGGGTTAATGGTGTTATGTGGTCCTTCTATAGTTTAGTTCTATCTGATCTACTGCAATTGGCTTTTGCAGTGATGTCTGCTGAAAATTCCATGTTTGCAAAGTTGAATTAAATAGTATGAAGTGGATATTCACCTACAGACCAGATATCCATCCTTCCTCCGCTGTCTCAGTCTTATGCTTTCACTGTTATCTTCAAAAGCTGCGGTTTTCTTAAATCAAAGGAAGGGTTAGGGAGGGGCATTGCTGAATATTGGGATCCCTACAGATCTTTAGCATTTTAGCATAAACTTCATGAAGTGACAGGATCCGAAAAGAAGGTGAAGACAATTACTGCTAACTTCTTATCTGGCTAGAAAATAGTGATTTACATATCATGACCATTGAGAGAGGGAGAACATAATTGTAATTTATTCAAATTGTATGTCTTGACTTCAGTAGTAGCTTGCTGAATGTGGTTGCTGCACTACAAGATTGATTAGACATACTTTAAATTATGCCCCATTCCACTATTTTGTTCTATAAGTACTCTGAAATAATCTACAATAGTCATGAGTTCATTCTTTTTAGCATTTTGATCTACGTTTCTGCATTGTTCAGTGATAATTGAAGTGTTTCAATTTAAATCTTCCTATTCCTGTAGCATTAGTTCTGGTCACTTTGCAGAAATATCCCCTTTTTACTAAAGAAGCACATTGCCTACTCAGGATCTCATGTTTCGTAACTACTCTGTTTAACTACACCATTATAAATCAGTCTATAATACAATATCCTAAATGCATCAACTTAAGAAATCAATAAAAAGCTCCATTTTTAAGAAATTGGTTCCTAAGTAAATGTCTACATACACTTTGAATGTTCTAGTGAGATCATTGTAAAGTAGTGACATCATAAATCAAATAATTTTAATTGAAACCTAGCTAATGTGCATAACAACTATTGTGGAGCTAAAAGATGCTAATATCTTACTAGTTGCATGTTAAATTTTAGTTTGTTCTTTACAGGATTCAGGCCATTGTTTCTCGAAGCATATAAATATGTACACATAATAAGGACAGACTGAAGGGTTTGGAAAAGATTAAATTGTATTTTAAATTACCCACTAGTCCGCTTGTGAAGAATTATATCGTCACACACTCATATTCTACACTGTGAAAGAATATGTGTAGCATGATATTATGGGGAATCTGATTACAATGAGGGTATAGGATGCTTTTTATTGACACCATAAACTGAAGATTCTAGCAACGCTAGTAGTCGAACATTTTATAAGATGTATATAGACATTAAAATATATAAGATGTTTGACGACCAGCATTGCAAGCTCTGTGGCAGGGCTAGCCACTCAGCGGTGTGAACTTTGGCTCTATATGATTGTCACTGTTGAAGTGACACCCTGACCTCATGTACAAAAATGGGAACTGGAGGTTATAGATGGATATATACAGCTCTACGCTGTTACTATGACATGTTTATTATTCTAGATTAGATTCTATATGACATCTTGAAGGTAAAATGCATGTCTACATCAGTTTCACATTTAAACATATTTTGTATCACAATATTTATATCTCAGCTCATGATAATGCCATTGATGATTTGTACTTGTATTCTTATTTGTATTTCTCTTTGTTAATATTCAAACCACTGACTGCATGGAGAGAGGTTGTACAGGTTTATTGAGGCTGGTGCTGTTTAACATCCTTTATATAGGTTCATGGAAGCTGGTGCTATTTAAAATACTTAAACATGTTTTTAAGATCCCTTAAAGATGTGTTTTGCAAATCATGTTCTACAAATAAATATGCATTTGCTATGAACTGCTGGCAACAATGAAATCTGGGTTTTGAGCCTTAGGACCTATCATTTAATAGAAGGACACCAAAATGTCAGCAGTGCTTGCTTTCAAGTGTCTTGTCTAGATTTAGATGTGTTATAAATGTCTTAATATGCAATTATGTTTGTATTACACATACTGGTTCTAGCACAGCATGTTTCAATCTGAGCTTTCATGTACTGAGTACGTATGTGCCCAGATACTGAGGTAGAACAATCTAGAAGAGATTAAGAAATGCATCCAAAGACTTAGTACAGACTTTACTGAATATTGGGATACTTTTTATTTGATATCCTTCTAGCTTAATCTTCTCTGTTGAATTATCTAGTTTGTCGGACATAAGGCGTATCTGTAAATAGTTATTTGTTGTATATAAGCCTATATTACTTTCATTGTTTTGGTTGTGCATTGTCTGTTACCATTTTGTATTGCATTATTAAAAATTGTTAATAAAAAGATTTAAAAATAAAAGTGGAGAATGTTTGCCTTCATGTAGTCACATGCTGTACTGCACACATTTGAATTAGTTTCACTTTCATTTTGTAATTGTATATATTTGAGAGAAAGGCACAGACTATCTTTCCATATCTAAAAGAGCAGTGTGGAAATAAAAAAAATGACTCAATAATTATTAATAATACTGAACAGCAAATAGCTATAATCAGAAAGTAAATAAAGCACAACCACAGAAGGATATTCCGGCCTGCAGTCTCATCAGGCATAGTCATACATGCAGCCATAAGTCCTGCAGCTAACATTAAAAATGGTGTGATCATTGCAAATGTTCTGCAGTTTTAGACATATCACAGACAATGATGCTCACAAGCTACTATGAATAATGAATTATGAAGCCAGCTGTTCACCCTGTTTCTGAGAGAACCTGGAGGCAAGCCAAGGACTTACAAGTAGCAGTTCATTTGTACCCACTTATCCCTACAGTTTTACATTAATCAGACCATTTAATTCACACTTCCTAAATGTTCATATGTCTACATGTAACTAGATAAATAAAATCAGATGATTAAAGAGACTGACACTTAAGGCTGTCAACCAGAATGCTGGAGTTGACAGAACTGTGTGATATCTGAAAATATATTTGATAATAAACGCCAGTTGCAATGCATTTTGAAGACTCCTGCCTAGAGAATATTGAGAATATTTTTCTAAAGCAAGAATACAGTTAGGGTTTCCGTATGTTCTAAGGAGGAAATGCATATGACTCAAAGTAAATATATGACTAACAAAATGATTGAAGTACTTTGTTGTATGTGATGAACCTTCCCAAAGGCAGGCTTTACAGAGTAAGATGGTGACTATCAAAGAAACAAAACTCAGGAGGTTATGGATAGTAGTACTGTGCAACGCAAAGCAGTACAAAATTTTAATTTTTCCTTCAGACAATATGTACAATACGAATAAAATAAAAAGAAAAGGAACCAGAAACCACAACACGAAGATACTCAGAAAATAATCCAGTTCCAGTGAGGCAATATGTGACAGTGGATGACAACTAAGTCACAATAATGATGTTCACCAGTCCACCAGGTAGCAGAAGTTGCTTTTAATAAACAGCGATAAAAAAACAAGTTGAGCGCTTTCATCTAAAAATAATAGACTTCATCAGAACACTTTGCTACAATGAATTGTGGCTTATATACTCTTACACATGCTTGCAATGAAGTAATTACAATCAATTGGCTGCAAATATTTTAACTCTTAACCTGCTACTACTGGAGACTGACTGATGCATATATACTTGAAAACTTGTTAAATACTGTTGTAAAAATATTGACATGAATTAATTCTACATAACAATTTTTTAAAAATTCCTACTGGTATAATAATATTATATAAACAGTCTGACAGAACTTTTATGAAACAGATGTTACTACAATAGTATCAACTTGTGGCTGTAAAGACCACAACAATTGAAATAGTTATCCTGCATAATGAATGCTGGAATCTACTGTTGTACACCCAGAGGGATATAAAATACAAAAGTGTAGCTCAACAATATGGAATACCAAGGTTACAATATAAAGTGCATGGTGCTTTGTGCAAAAAATATAATATATAAATAATACATATTAAAGTAATCTATATTAAAATAATGCATATTAAAATGAACAACTTAAAATGTCAAAAGTGATGAACTTTTTTGCTTTTAAATACATCTATATTCTCCTGTCATCCAACATGGGTTTTGTAGATATGTAATCGTTTAATCCTGGAGAGACAGTGGCGTTTAGTTTGATTTGCCACCATACCTCCCTTTCGCCTATTTTTTTCTTTAAGTTACCCCCTCTAGTGTTGACATGGACAATTTCTAAAATACCAAATAAAAATCTGTCACAAGTCTTGCTGTCCTTCAAATGTTTGCACAAGGCATTTTTTTCATCTCCCTTTCTGATGCAATAATAGTGGTCATAGATCCTATTACGAAGACATCTCTCAGTTTTGCCTACATAATAGGAATTGCATTTAGTACAGGTTGCCAGGTATATTAACCCGGATGTTCTACAGTTTCCTTTCTTAAAGTTTATAATTATGTAGTTAGTATCCTGTAATGTTATTGTGGGTCTAAGATCAATGTAAGTGCACTGATTGCAATTTCCACACTTAGTAGTACCCTTAGTGCCATCTCGTGTTACTACTCTATCATATTTCTTTCCAAATTCCATCTTTAAATTACTTGCATTACTATACACAAATCTTGGTCTATCCCCCATTATATTTAAAATATTCATATCTGCACTGAAAATGTTCCAGTGTTTTTCCATGATAGCCTTGATATCATTGGAGTTGTGCCCAAATTGGAGTATACATGCCCCTCTATATTCATTCTCTGTGATCTGATTCCCATTTGTCTGCACTATACAGACCTCTTCATTTGAGCCTAAAATAGCCTGATATCTAGTATTTCTATTGCTCATGACATACTGTTTTAATTCAGTAATTAGACTATCGGGGTACCCTCTCACCCTGAACATGTTTCCTATCAGATTTAGTTAGATTTAGCACCATGCACTTTATATTGTAACCTTGGTATTCCATATTGTTGAGCTACACTTTTGTATTTTATATCCCTCTGGGTGTACAACAGTAGATTCCAGCATTCATTATGCAGGATAACTATTTCAATTGTTGTGGTCTTTACAGCCACAAGTTGATACTATTGTAGTAACATCTGTTTCATAAAAGTTCTGTCAGACTGTTTATATAATATTATTATACCAGTAGGAATTTTTAAAAAAATTGTTATGTAGAATTAATTCATGTCAATATTTTTACAACAGTATTTAACAAGTTTTCAAGTATATATGCATCAGTCAGTCTCCAGTGGTAGCAGGTTAAGAGTTAAAATATTTGCAGCCAATTGATTGTAATTACTTCATTGCAAGCATGTGTAAGAGTATATAAGCCACAATTCATTGTAGCAAAGTGTTCTGATGAAGTCTATTATTTTTAGATGAAAGCGCTCAACTTGTTTTTTTATCGCTGTTTATTAAAAGCAACTTCTGCTACCTGGTGGACTGGTGAACATCATTATTGTGACTTAGTTGTCATCCACTGTCACATATTGCCTCACTGGAACTGGATTATTTTCTGAATATGTACAATACAGCAGACGTTACCTAGTTCTACAGCTCTGAGAGAAGAACTGCAACCCACTTTCAAAGAAATATAACACATTTATTAGTTGGGCATTTTCTTACCTTTTTTACTACAACAAATAGTTTTATGGCCATTGAAGATCTCCATTGAGCCTGTTTTAATGTTTTTCTTTTTTTTTCCTTATAGTATCATCATCATCAGCCTTTGTAAGAATGCTGCATCAGGGACTAATAACTGCAATTATAAATAAATCAAAGTAGTACTATGGCACTGACAGAAGTCTGGTGTCAAGTTCTCAGAGAATCCTAAACCTCTATCTTTATCTGTCTTTGGTTCTAGTATTAATCATTAAGAAAAAAACATATTACTTTATGGAACCAGGTCTAACAAAGTACACTTTGCACTCATTTCTGTATCTACAAAAGATCACTTCAGCCTCCTCTAACTGTAGTATTACTGTATATAGATGTTATTTATATTCAGAGGTTATGTCAATTGTGATGAATACAATGGCATTATTGTCTTTGAATTCCACTGTTTTAATCTGCCTAAAACTCACACAAATTCTTAATACCAAATGGGTCACAATGCGGGGAGTGGTAGCGCCTCTTTTGCAAGTTTGGTATCAAATGAGCAGGAGAGAACAGTGTTAAACAAGTCAGAGGTGTTCAAAAGGTTATTTTATGTATGCTTTATAGATGACCTGTTATTGATCTGCAAAGTGGGGGGGGGGGCAGGAAATGAAATTATTTATAAAAGGACTGAATGAAAGTGGAAGCTGTTTTCACATCTGAAGGGGGATGCCACTGGCAGTCAAATTAAGCTTTAAAAGAGCATGTGAGGTCAAAATTAACGTAAATATTTGGAAGTGTTGATCTTTTTGTCTCCCCCCCCACAGTTGACCATCAGCTGCCACTAACTTCACTCTTCATTCACTGGGGCTACTGGATGTTTCTTAACCACCCCTAGGCTTTATCTAACCCATATCTAGAGCTGGTAAGGAGATCAACGGCACTCGAGTAGCATTGTACTACTTCCCTAACAACCTCCCAACCAGCAGCAGCCGTCCTAGCTCCACAATCGCAGCCTACAGGAGGTGAATGCTCACTTTCATCCATTTGCAGCCTCCCAACCAAGTTGCATTCTGCTTGCAGCATGGAGCTTTCTGGTTTCTTATTGCTCCCATTGCTAGAAGCCCAGGCAGCCTCCCCCACTGAGGATGGGTGAGTCAGTCTAATCCTCACTCCTGTCTGGTCCCATCAACACCCATGGCACTAGCTGAATATGAGTTGTTGGGGAAAATTAAGAGCTTTATCCCTCTGTGCCATGGGGTCAGGTTTGCAAGTGTTGCTCTTGCATCCAGTAACTATGTTCACTTTACAAGAGCATCACAAATTAGAATTACAGCATTTTCAGGAATTGTCAGCAAATCACTACCAAACAAAGTAATCTCCTCCCCCCATTGACCCTGTCCCTGTATCTAAGGGCACACTAATAATTCTTCCTCTGGTCCTCCTCAACATCACTTTGTACCGGGTTTCGGTGAAAGGCCATTGCAAGGTGTAAGGCTCAACGGTCTCTTACTTAATGCTTTTGGGTCTACAGTACTGGGGGTCTTCTGTCACCCACACACACCCTGGTCACGGGACAACACATCATCACGGCCTCGCTGAATGCGCCGGTTGTATGTTGCCGCATATACACCCTCTTCTCCTCCTCTTTCCCCTCACTGAATGAACCGCGCGTTTCGCCTCCCGTTACTCTGCGGGAACCTGGGGCTGCTTGCCTCCCGGATTTGCTATGCTTCAACAATGCGATCTCAAGAAACCTGATGTCCTTTTAGTTCAAATAAATAAAGCCCACTTTCGTTGCCGGTCTGTGTCCGGACATTCAGTTGATGAGGGGGGGGGGATGATTTTCCTCCTCTCTGATCTGTTGGCTGAGCCCAGGCCACCAGACAGTCTGGCAGGCTCTGGCTTTGACCCAGATTTCCCCTGGCTGGGCGCACTGTGTATGAGAACTGCATCAGTCATTGTTGCTGCCCCGGCTCCCTGATCAGATGATGAGGATGACTCGCCAGAAACCGTCCTATATTCCTATTCGCCAAAGCCAAAAGGAGAGAGGTGTGATCGGTGATCGCACCTCATTGAATGCTTCCTTCCTGGTCCCCCCAGTACCAGCTATTCTTTTTGATAGTTCTCCGCCGTGCAGGCTTCCATCTCCTCCCGTGATGGGCGGTCCCTCCTGGATCTGGGCTTATGCCTGAATCTGTGATGACAATGCCTTTCCAGTCTCTCTCTCTTCTCGCTGCAAGAGGTTCTAGCCGGCTCTCTTCACCGACCCCAGACCCCAGACCGGCAAATCACATGCAGCACCCCTCACTCTAGTCCTTCACCCTCCTTGCCATCATCGTTGCGTTGAAAGTGTGCCGTTAGCAGAGTTAATGAAAAAGGAAGCCAAAAAAAAAAAAAATGGGTAGGGGGTTATGGATATGTGATGAGACGACTCCTCTCCTCTGACAAACCCAAAAAAAAATTGGCATATTGTTTACTAAACACCTCGCCCCCGTCCCATCGACAAGACTCTCTCGGGGGAGGGCAGCACAAACCTCTCCTCCTGCATATTATTTCATTCAACTTGTGTAGTCTACTGTCCACATAGTCTCAGTCTGTTACTGTCTTTTGGGGGCGACAACCATGCTGCACACACAGTCAGTAGGTTCCTCCGCTTTATATGGTATTTTCCCACCCCCCCCCAGCCCAGGCACAGTTCGGGTATGGAGGCCTTCACTCCATGGTGGTAATAGTGTCAACCGCAGGAGAGACAGACCCCCCCAGTAGCAGGAAGACCCTAGCGGGCGTGCAGAGGCCTTTAACAACATACACCTTCCGCATGTCTGTCTTTTGTCCATAACCAAACGAGCTCCAAGGATCCTGTGGAACCTCCACAATCCAGGAATAACAGGAAAGGGCAAGAACCCCCCTCCCTCCAGGCTCCTCGTCCTCCTAGGCTCCTCTGCCTCCGCCTGTACACTGCACGCCTTACCCCACGGTCCAGCTGTGGTAATGACCCTCGCAGGCAGCGAGACATAGGAGTTTGTGGTTGTGATGAAATGGGCCCCCACACCTGTAACACTTTAAAATTTTCTTGCCTTGCGCTGCGTCTGTGCCAAAAAAAAATCGCGTCCAAGGCCCCCCCAACCTTCGAGGTCTCAGCGGCGTTTGGTGTCAAGTGGTGTCTGCACAGCATTCACTGTCTGGCCATGTTTAGCTCTCTCTCAAGTCCAACTCTCCATCTGCATCTGCCATCTGCCGACTGTCTGGTGTCTGTGTCAGCCAAGCCCACAACAATTCTCTCTAATGAGAGCTCATGCAGGCGTCCCATAATTGCAATGCTCAGCTAAGTTCTTGTTTAATGTTGTTTTCGTTCATAAACATCTTTCTTCTTTTGACAATAAAAATCTTTTCGCCTGGCTCTTTGCATTTCCTGATGCTCTGCATCTCTGCATGAGGCAGTCCATCTCATCTGCAGCCCATGTGCCCATGCGGTATATCATCAGGTTCACCTGTTGGTTTTCTAGAAGTTGAAGATAAGTTGTTGGTTGGCCGGAACTGAACCCGTTCCGCGCATTGCCATCGCGTCCATTTGCAGGGTTTGGAGAAATGGCTCAGGGCTGGCGGCTGGATGCTAAACTTAAGGCGCTAGGTAGCTGCTCATACCTTATTCACAAGGGCTCGATGCATTTCTTTCATCTTCATGTCCCGGCCCCCCTACTCCCTCTAGTCCACGTATATAGGTCATTCAAGTGTTCAGCGGTCCCAGGCAGCACCACCACAGCACTTCAGACACCATGTGCATTTTTTTACTTAAGAAAAGGAAGAAGGCGGACAAGACAACTGTGTGCTGTTGCCCAACACAAACTGCTTTGACAAGCACAAGCAGGCGTGCAAAATCCAATCAACATCCCTGTCTCACAGCCCTACGTCCATGCACCTCCGCCCCACAGAACATACACACACTATCAGTAACAGGTCTGTTAAAAGCTCCCAGCACAGCAGAGGTGTATCTAAATATTCTGCAGCTTTCAGGAGCAAAAAAATAAATCTTCGCCTTGAATTTGAGGTGAAAAAAATGTCTTTCCTTTTACACTGTAGCAAACTGGTTTCTACAAATTTATTAGTACAGTGTATGCTACACAGACACCTAAAGAGCTACAGATCTGACAGCAAATGAAAAATAATGCCCTAAATACTGATCAACATCGGCCAGTCATGCCCCCTAACACTTTAACCCCCTTCTTCCCACCCTAGCTATGACTCTGCAGAAGGGTTCTGTAGCTGAAATGAATAGTATTAGTACCAGAAGTACCTTTGCTCCACCCCCAATTTTACCCTTAAAGAACCAGAGATCTATGTCCCCAATTTAATTACTACTGCAGATCCTTCACAGATGGATTGTAAGGCATCCAGTAATGAGTCTGGAAATTATGGCTTTGCAATCTTAAAAAAAAAAAGAAAAATCCTTTCTAACTTAATCAAAAGCTTTCGCAGCAGCAAAGAAAAGACTGTCAATGTTACTTGTTTTTCATTTAACCGTCCAATCCCTGCGCAACCCACAAGATGTTCTTCTTAGCATAGTGACCCGTTTGCAAAACCAGCATGATCTTCATGAAAAACTGTAGGGAGAAATGGTTTCAATATTACTATCTAAACAAACATAAATATATTATAGTAAATTTAGTGCAGATATGGGAGAATAGCTTTTTGGGTGAGAAGGCTTTCAGTCAGGATTCAAGATGGTTGAGACTAGAGGACTGGGAAGCACCTTCCTTCATTATGCATCTACAAGCCATCCAGTGAAAGTGTATTACATACATGAAATGTTGCTTATATAACTATCCAAAAGACCATTTGGGCCTGAGGCCTTAATGTTTTAAGTTTCCCAGTACAGGAACTCAGTTCTTCTTAGCTGTTAGAGTGCCTACGTCTTCTTGAGCCCCCTCACTTAAATCTCCACCTGAAATATTGTCATAGTCTGGAAAGTTATATTACTTGTGTTAATCCATAAAGGTGGCTCATCAGTCGAGTTCACAAACTTTAGACCAATCACTATTCTCTCACCTTTATCCAAACTCTTGGACAGATGTATTTACTTTCAGCTTACTATATACAGTATATTATTTCTCATAAACTTCTCTCTCTCACAGTATGGTTTCAGATCCAATCGTACAACCATTGCCCTTCTAAGGTTCACACATATAATAAATCACAACAGAAATCCACATCTTCTAAACTCAGCCCTATTTCTGGATCTAGCCAACGTATTCAACATAGTCCGTTACCGCATTATTCTAGTAAAGCTCTCTTCCTATGGGCTGTCACTCCCCTCACTTAAACAGCTTCCTAGTTACCTCATGAAGAGGTCCCAAGCAGTGAATCGGCAGGATGATTTCTTCTCTTTCCTTCCTATATTCATAGGAGTCCCACAATGCTCCATAATAAGACCACTATTATTTAACTTATTTATCAAAGACCTAAAAACAGCAGCCAAAGAGGCCACCATAGTACAATACGCTGATGATTCCACTCTACTATGTGCTGCTAGGACACTACCCATGCTCCAAACACTCACCAAGAAATCTTTCTCCCCCCAGAAGCTTGTCTCAACAAATCACAACTCCTTCTGAAGCCATAAAAACTAAATTACTACTACTCACTCCCAACTCTCTTCCCTCCCAAAAATTACCTTTAACATATTGTTGTCTAACAAGACAAATATAGAATTGTAAAAGGAAAAACTTCAAAGATCAATACACGTTAGGTTCAAGCAAGGCAACCTTTATTACTTGCAGCAAGGAGACAAAGCATGTAGGTACAAGGTTTGTCTGACTTTCTGGTGGTCAGTATATTATTCTTATACAGTTCTCTTCATGTCTCATAGAAAATGTTACTAATTTACTGCTGATGTAGTTGGACACAGCTTTCTGTATGTTACACAGGAAATGTTACCAGGCTTATTGCTGACATGGTCAGATTATTGCTGTCTTGCAAAAACATTTGAGAAAAACAACCTGGCCTTGGGCCTATTTCAGCCCACCTTGTCTCTTCAATTCTTCCATTGTACAGTTCTAATACATGTGATACATTTTGTCTAGATTCAAGGTACATTTCTAGCTTTGGTACAAGTAGTGCTGACTATGGTTTACGCTTTCAAACATCTATTGTTTTCTTTATCAAGACTTCTAGCAGCTGCACATTTTCTCATGGCATAAGCAGAAATAGAATGTCTCTTATTAAGTTTCCGGTAGCTGCACATATTTTCATTGCATAAGCACAATAAAGTGTCTTTTATTAAGTTTCTAATAGCTGTGCAGATTCATGCAGTATGAACAGAATAAACGTATTAACCCTTTAAGCGTTTAATGTACTAAGCATGCACATTGCTATTATGCATTTTCCTAACATTTCCCCCATTTTTAATACTTTTATTCTACTTTCAAAACAAGCATAAAGAGTTTTTTTCTTCCCTTAACCTCTTCCTACTCAGGATTTGCAGTTAAGAGAGTCATTTAGTTTAAACCCATGAAAGCATTTTCAGTTTTTCAGTAACTCTTTGAGTTCGGCTTCTTGGTATAAGATTTCCGAAACTGAAATGTCTACAAAATTTTTGATTAGTCCTTTTATGCAGGGGATGCAGCAGCACCCACACCCCATCAGTAGAGCTATCCCTACACAGATGGCAATCAGAATGTTCATCAGGATACTGCCCCCCCCAAACAATTTCTGGAAAAAGTCCGTCAATGGATTTGGTCCTGGTTTGGTCATGGCCGACACCTGCTGGATTACCTCAAGATGGTTGTCTATCTCGTGTTCGTGGTCAGGAATATACAAACAGCACTCCTCCTGGATTAAAGCGCATGTACATCCTCTCGCCACTAGGGTGAAGTCAAGAGCCATGTGATTTTGAAGTACCACTGTTCTCATGGCAGTCAGTTCATCGGTTACCAATTCTAGGGCAGAAAAGGTTGCATTACTCATTATTTCGAGAAGCTTAGACAATTTTCTCAGTTCCCAGATTGATTTTGTTGCTCCATATGCTGGTAATACGCCTGCCCACGATATGACAGTATCACTCAGATCCATGTGTGATAGTCTTTTGTTATTTTCAGGGCCTAAGTCATGATGGTATTTCCAGGGTGCATTGATTTGTCCCACTGGATTGACAGGCTTCTTGATTTCTTGGACATTCCAAATCTTCCCTTGAGGTAAAACTGTCGTGTGTCGTATGGCTGGAACCAGGTATCCCAAAAAACAATTGCTGGACCAATTCTTGGGTAGCCATTTATATGCTTTTCTTCTGCATATAAAGTAACAATCTTCCACTTTAGTAGTAACTTTACTATACCCTTGCTCTGCATGAAACATTTTTCTGTCGATTATAGACAGTTGTTTGTAGAGATCAGCATTAAGTTTTACTTCTTCAATTGTCCTGTGCATCAGTTTAACAAATTAATCATAGCTCGTGTTGCAATAGAATCTGATGTTATCGGATTTAGTGTAGCATCTGTAGGGAACAGTTACATTGCAATAGCTCCAACCCACCTTGACTGTATCATTCTTATAAAACACACAGTTCCTTTCTGTCGAATAGACAAGTGCAATGCTACCTTATCTTTTGATGTGACATCTGATGTATCATGAATTAAGTTTTCCCAGGTCTTGTTAGCCCCTAGGGGAACTGCAGTTAACAGTAGCCCCCCATATGCTGTTGGTAAAGCTGTGCAAATCCAGCAATTCGAAACATTGAAGGTTTCAGCATACACATATTTAATTGCCTGGTAAGTATTAAAGTTCAGGTGCCACTCTGCACGCTTATTTAGTTCTACTTGTGTGGCTGAGAAAAGAAATGGCCACAATAAAAAGATTATTGTCACCAGTACAGTCAACAGGATGGTCATGTAATATTTTTGTGGAAACGGTTGTTCTACATTTCCATTTTCTCCGGTTCTTCCAAGTAGGTGTATTTGGATCTTACTGGATTCCATCATCTTATTTTGGACACATGATCTTGCTCTCTGCCCTAATAGGACCTTCAGCACCGATGGTTTCTTCACCGGGTTTGAGACGGATCAGTCGTATTGATTTGACCCCCCTTTGTAGCCAGACTTTGTGCTTAGGGTCCCGATGGAGAGGTAAGATCTTTGTCCACTTCAAAGTTCTTTACCAGCTTGCAGTGCATCAGGTGTATCCACAAAGCTCATTCTGCTATTTTGACTGCAGTAGGTGTCAAAAGAAGCACCTGGTAGGGACCTTCCCACCTTGGCGATGCCCAGTTCTTTTGCTTCACGATTTTAATCCATACCCAGTCTCCTGGCGTCATTGCCACTTCTGATGTTTCGGTTTGTTTTTTTATCTGAAACAGACTTTGACTGCAACAGATGTTTAGAACTCAACAACTTTTTCATATATTCAGCTAGTGTAAAATTGGCTTCCTGGTCTGATGACATGAGAAGTTTCCACTGGGGTGTATAATAAGCTCTTCCAAACAATTTTTCAAAAGGAGTCAATCCTTTTGCTGTAGGGACAGTTATCATGTTCAACAGTGCCAGGGGTAAACAGTACAACCAAGTTTTTCCTGTTTCAGCTATTAATTTTCTCAATTTGCTTTTTAATATACCATTATGCCTTTCAACCAGCCCTGCAGACTGTGGATGGTATGCACAATGATTTTTTAAAGAAATACCAAAATGCTTACCTAACTGCTGTATGGCTGATTTACAAAATGTGTACCATTGTCACTGTAGATTCTTTCCGGAATGCCAAACCTAGGAATAATTTCCTTGACAAGTACTTTTGCCACTGTAGCTGCATCCGGATTTTTGGTTGGAAAAGCTTCCACCCATCTGGAAAACATATCTACAATGACAAGACAATACTTCTTATTTTCACATTTATTCAATTCTATGAAATCCATACAGATAGTGTGAAACAGATATGGTGGTGTGGGGAAACTCCCTTGCTTGGGCTTTAACGCCCCTTGTGCATGATGTTTGTTGCAAATTTGACACGTCAAACAAAATTTTTTAGTGTAGTTTGTAAATCCGTACGTTGTGAACACCTGGTTCACCAGCTGTACCATCCCCCCTGTTGAGACATGGCATTGCCCATGGCTCAACAAAGCTGCATATCGAAAAAAATTAGAGGGTAGTATTGGTTTCCCTTCTCTAGAGATGTACAGCCCCTTTTCGAGGATCGCTCCTCGTTTTATCCATCGCTGTTTTTCAGCTTGCGTAGTGAGTGTCTGCATTGTTTTTAACATGTCTAGATCTAATGTTTCAGATGGTTGCAATTCCTTATTTAAAAGAAATACTTTTGTGGCCGCTTGTTTTGCAGCTGTATCAGCTCTCGCATTACCTTTTGAAATCCTATCCTGTTGCTTGGTGTGAGCTGTACATTTGCAAATGGCCACTTTCTGAGGTAACTGAATAGATTTTAAAAGATCTAAAATAAACTGTGCATGATTTATAGGTTTGCCAGTAGATGTTATCATTCCCCAGCTTTTCCACTGTTGTGCAAACACATGTACAGTGGAAAAAGCGTACTGGCTGTCAGTAAAACTGTTTACACATTTACCCTTTGCTAGGGTACATGCCCGTATCAGGACAATCAATTCTGCTGCCTCTGCAGATAAATAGTGTGGTAAAGATTTTGCTTCTACAATCTCAGTATCAGAGACTACTGCATATCCTATTAGGTTTTTTCCTGCAGGACCCCTTTTGCACGAGCCATCCGTGTAATATGTCACCTCGGCATTGTCCAAGGGGACGTCCGTGAGATCTTTTCTAGGTAGGGTCTTTTGCTCAATTACCTGCAGGCAGCAGTGGGGTGTGCCATCTGCAGGGGTTGGGAGCAGCGTAGAAGGGTTCAAAGTTGTACATCATTCAATTGTCATATGAGGTTGGCTCAACAATATAGTCATGCAGGAAAGATGCCTAGCAGGGGAGAGATATGCCACTTTTTCTTGCAGTAAAATGATCGCGACTGCATGGGGCACTCTCAAAGTGAGAGGGTGGAACAAGACTACTGAGGCTGAAGCCTGCACTGCCATTGCAGTTGCAACTACTGCTTGTACACAGTGGGGTAAGGATCGTGCCAGTGGGTCCAGTTGTGATGAATAGTAAGCGATGGGGCATTGCTTATCCCCATGCTATTGTGTTAATACTGATGTCATGTAACCCTGCTTGCAATCTACAGTCTGGAAAAAATGTTTATGATAGTTTGGCAATCCCAGAACTAGTGAGGACACTATTAACTGCTTTAGTTTACAAAAGGCAGACTCTGCCTCTGCTGTCCATTGTAACAAATCCTGCGCTGCCATAGGCGTCTTATATATAAGGTCAGTCAAGGGTGCAGATTCCAAAGCATAGTTTGGAATCCAGCTTCAGCAAAAATTAGTTGTACCCAGGAAAGACATCATTTCCTTCTTGGTAGTGGGTTTTGGTGCTTGTAAAATTGCTACTTTTCTGTCCTCATCTAACGTTCTACCTTCCTTGGATATTACATATCCTAGGTATTTAACATGTTTTTTCCAGAGCTGCAGTTTGTCTTTGTTTACCTTATGTCCCTCAGCAGCTAAAAATCGTAGAAGTGCTATGGTATCTTCCTTACAATCCTGCTGGGTGGGAGCCGCCAGCAGAATGTCATAAACATAAAGTAAAACCTGGCTACCTCTTGGTGGGTTGAATCCCGCCAAGTTGCTTGCCATTTCTTGTGAGAATATTGTTGGACTTTCACAATATCCCTGTGGTAGGCGTGTATATGTATATCTTTTTCCCTGAAATGTAAATGCAAACCAATACTGGCTATCAAGGTGTATCGGTATCGAAAAGAATGCATTGCTAATGTCTACCACAGAAAAATACTTTTGTTGAGGTTTTAAGTCATTCAACAGGGTGTGTGGATTTGGCACTATGGGTGCCCTTGGTATTACCGTGTCATTTACAGCTTGCAAATCCTGGACCATACGCCATTCTCCATTGTCTTTTTTAACTGGAAATAAGGGTGTGTTACATGGTGAATCGGGAGATTCTGTTAGTATCCCTCCTTTAAGTAAGGATGCTATAATAGGCTTTATCCCTGCCTCTGCATCTTTTCTTAAGGGATACTGTCTTTTTTGTGTTCTGAATGCTGACTTTGGCATAATAGTGACTGGCCCCGCTGTACGAATGAGTCCTACATCTGATTTCCCTGTTGACCAGAGAGTCTCTGGTATACCTCGCAAGGCATTTTCTTCCTCCTTTAATAGGAGTGTCCATCAGCTGTCTTTGTGCACAGCTGGGTTGGTCTGAGTTATCCAATTCAATTTTTGAACTCGTATCTCCTGTCCTGACAGTTCTAATTCTGTCTGTTTCTCCCATCTCTTGGCTTTTTCTCCTAGGTCTGCCCATTTTATATTTTTGTTTTTAGTTAAACTAACATGTGGTAATTGATTAGATCTATAAAGTGCAAAAAACTCCTGGGGCAGTGAACAGCTGGCTACACTGTTCCCTTCTGTGTCCCAGTACAGGTTACGCAGCATCAGTCTATTTGTATGATTCTTAAATAATTCTTTCTCATATTCCTTATCAGGTTCTGGTGTGTTACAAAAATACAGGGTACAATGCAACAGGTGTTGCTTGTCAATGTCAAAGGAGGGAAACTTACTGATGGCTATGCTCATTAGTTCCTCGGTCACGGTCCCTGGACCAGTAGTAACCAAGTCCTGGCTGTACCAGTAAAACATTTCACCCACTGATTGCACCACAAAGGTATTATTTTGTTGCTGTGCTTCCATACCCTGCATGGTTGGGCTACTGCTATACCAAATATCTGCATGAGGTCTCTGCCCAAGAGATTTACTAGGCATTTTGCAGAAACTACAATTTTGCTTTTCTGTGTTAATCCTGAAACTGGATCAGTTATTGCAATGTTATGGGAGAGAGGCTCCCGATACAGCTGACCATTAGCTGCTTTGACCAGTATGTAATCAGGTGACTATGTTTTCTGGTAGTTTGGAGGGGTGTATCAGGGTCCGTGATGCCCCTGAATCACACAAAGATTTGACCTCCCTTCCTTCTACCAAGAGTGTAACTTCTGGTTTTGTGTCTGCTAAATAGAGCTCCAGGCTCAACAAAGCTAGGTCTAATATCTTGTTTTCTTCATTGTTACTAACTTCCTGCACTTCCTCTACTCCCTCTTTCACATTCTCATTTGTCCTTCCTTTGTTAGTTCCTTCTAGTGATTCTTGACTATCATATAGTCAGTCCTCATCCTACTTGTCTTCCGTTGTTGCCTTCTTATTTTTCCTGCAATCCCTTGCCAAATGTCCCTTTTTACCACATTTAAAACATTCTCCCCTTTTCTTACGCCCTTCGAAGTCCTCTGATCGCTGATCAGACTGCTTGTTTCCCTATGTGTTTTTCTTGCCCTTTTTCTCAGACTGCATTACATAAACTTCTGCTCTGTCTTCTACAGAAAATACTTGAGCTTTCCTTTTCTTTTTGCTATTAAAATGCCTTTCGGCATGTCTAGCATATTCAAGTAATGATTGTAACCTGCTGGTACGATGGTCTTCCATGTGTTTTGTAATAAAACTGCTTATAGGCGCACTACTGCCTTTTAAAAATGCATTCTTTAACTGCTGTTCATATGGGGAATCTTGCGTTTGATCTTCAGGAATCTGCATTCCACAGTGGTTATTAAAACATTCTAACAATCTGGCATAGTACCGGTCAATTGTTTCACCTTCTTGTTGGATGCATTGATTAATGCAAGTCCAATCTGCCCTAGGTTTCCATTTTTCAGAGATGCGGTCTGTAAGACCTTTTACTCTTGTGTCTAGTTCTGTGCTGCTATGTGGGAGGGTTCTTTGTGCAGCGTCACGAGGGTTCCAGTTGCCACAAATCATGTACTAATCTGGCCCTACAATTTATCTGACTACTTTTTCTACTTCTTCTCTGTTTAAGTTATAACTTAACCTCATTCCTTGTAAGTCTTCTGAGAATTTTCTAAAATTAATCTTTGGATGGGGAATTCCCTCAGTGGCTTTCCAGATATCTTCCGGAGTCCAAGGTCTATATACTAAGATAGTTGGGTCCTGATTGTCCTGACCTGCCTGATGATTAGGTACTTCTATAAGCGGGCATATTTCTTCTTCTTCTCCTATAGATAGTGAATTCTTAACTATTTGCCATAACTCAATACCTTCTTCTGAATTACTTGCCTTTGTTCGGGACCTGGTCCCGATGGGATTTCTGATTTTAGTTAGTTTTAGTTTTATAATATCTCTATCTTCAGTGACCACAGGATATAGTGGGGGTGGACTAACGTGTTCACTCGCTTCATATTCTGGTAAGGGAGGCGGAGGTGCTGATGCTATTACTAAGTTATTATCCTCCTTATCTAAAAACATTGCTTTTGAATCTTTGTTCCTTTGGTCCCTACGGTTTACTTCCTCCAGCCACCTGTGTGCTTGAGGAATTCCTAACCGCCATTGCTTTTTTACCTGACCCTTGGAATCATTTTTGAGTTATTTGATAAGTTTGATAAGTGAGCATTTTTCTAATTTTCCGTCAAATTCATATTTATTAACCCATTTTGAAAAATATCTAATATTATCGGCATGTTGCAACTGCATATATTTTGCGTCTTCCGTTAACGGCGGGTTCTGGGGTGTTTTTTTGCAATTATTACCCATTTTATTTTACCTTTGATTGTTACATAACTTCTCTTAATTTTAACGTGTACCACGGATTTTGTTATAGTCTCTTCAGAATGACTGCCTACTTATTTTGTTTCTCCTGATCTATGACAAGACAGTACTCTTTTTTCATCCCTGACTGTAAGAAAAATACAATCTGAAAATAAAACAATACACATCTAGTCCCTGATCTGAAACAGAAAACAGAAAAAAGTAGATTCACCTTACCTGAGCCCACGTGATTGATCACCGATTCACAGAGACCTGTCCTTCAGTCACAGATCAGAAAGTGGCTGGCCTGTTTTGACGACAATTCAGTCGGAGGACTTTCCATATAAGAAGAACCGATTTGGTTTCTTCCTGGTATGGTTTCAGCCACCTGGCCGTCTGATCTGAGGCGAAGAGAGGGTTCCAGCTCGAGGGACCAATCTGTAAAAGGAAAAACTTCAAAGATCAATACACGTTAGGTTCAAGCAAGGCACCCTTTATTACTTGCAGCAAGGAGACAAAGCATGTAGGTACAAGGTTTGTCTGACTTTCTGGTGGTTAGTATGTTATTCTTATACAGTTCTCTTTATGTCACATAGAAAATATTACTAATCTACTGCTGACGTAGTTGGACACAGCTTTCTGTATGTTACACAAAAAATGTTACCAGGCTTATTGCTGACATGGTCAGATTATTGCTGTCTTGCAAAAACATTTGAGAAAAACAACCTGGCCTTTGGCTTATTTTAGCCCACCTTGTCTCTTCAATTCTTCCATTGTACAGTTCTAATACATGTGATACATTTTGTCTAGATTCAAGGTACATTTCTAGCTTTGTTACAAGTAGTGCTGACTATGGTTTAAGCTTTCAGACATCTATTGTTTTCTTTATCAAGACTTCTAGCAGCTGCACATTTTCTCATGGCATAAGCAGAAATAGAATGTCTCTTATTAAGTTTCCGGTAGCTGCACATATTTTCATTGCATAAGCAGAATAAAGTGTCTTTTATTAAGTTTCTAATAGCTGTGCAGATTCATGCAGTATGAACAGAATAAATGTATTAACCCTTTTAAGCCTTTAATGTACTAAGCATGCACATTGCTATTATGCATTTTCCTAACAAGAATATTCCACACCAAACTTTTAGGTGTGATTATAGATGTCCACCTTTAATTTCATCTCTACTTTCAGCAAGACGTGAAGAAGACACACCGAAAAGTAGTCTGCCTCTATAGAATAAAGCACTACCTTACTGACTCTGCTAGACAAAACATAAACATTTCTTTTCGAGTCTCCACCCTATTATATGCCTCTCCTATCCCAATCAATCTTAACTCCTCGCTGTAAATAAAATTAGAACATGCTAGAATAAAGTAGCCAAATTCACAACCAACTAACAGTATAGATCACATCACTACCTCTCTCTAAAACAACTAAACTGTCTTGAATTAAATAACTCTTTATTGTGGTTTACTATCAAAATCTCAAAACACACTTATGTGAGTGATTACTTACCCCCCAAAAAACATCGTAAAATGCAAACATTGTCCACTCAAAACACTGAATGTGGTAATGTCAATAATTCAAATTACGACATTATCAACATTACCCAACTAACCCATACTTCTGGTGACTTCCTAATGATGTTTTGTAGGGGGGCTCCATCCCCATGTGGAGCGCTGCGCCCCCACACCCCCTGCTAATTATATATACAAACTCAGAGATCGCACTACAGTGAGGAAATTTCCTGAACCCCAGTGTAGTGCTATCTCCAATCAGAATGTCAAACTCACAACAGTGAATGCACACTAGCATTCGCTTTTGTGGATTTGAACATTTATAAATAGATGTTACAGAAACTTGGAATCATGTAACTGTCATGTGAGATTTTGATAATAAACCCTTTATTGTACTTATAATTAATCACAACCTTCAAACTACTGTACAACCCTCAATGATTCTCATCTCTTCACTCCATCATTCAACCTCTATTGTCAAATCATTCCTCTCCATAACTAAACCTAACAATAATACAAAGATACTCCCTATATTCACACTGCATTGCTAATGGCTGGAATACCATTCCACTCCACTTAAGAACAGTCTGCACCTGAAATGCCAACTGATGTAACACCTGATAGATAAATGGATCTGCACCTGCACCATCCCTAGTTAAGCTGACATTAATATAGCTATATGAATCTGTGTCATAACTCTCTGCTGCATAAAATTTAATGTACTATTAACACCACTATACCCTCTTCTAACATGTCATGTGCTTTGCCTTCTTTTTGCCTCCTCCCCTCCTTCCTTTCTTTGGGCTATTCTAACTCTTAATCATGTCTTCCTATGTCCTAGAGTTTGAACAAGTCTTTATAGTAAAAAATATTCTTATGGGAAACCTGACAATTGATGTAGTGCAATGATATTGAATTGCATACCGTGGCAGGGCTAGCCACCCAGTGGTGTAAACCTTGGCTCAAGATGATTGTCACTGCTGAAGTGACACCCTGACCCCATGTGCAAAATGGGAAAAGGGTCTGAGGATGGATGGATGGATGGATGGATGGATGGATGGATGGATGGATGGGTGGATGGATAGATGGATGTGGATGGATGGATGGGTGGATGATATTGCACAGCATATACCTCCCTGTATTTAAACAAAATATTCACATACAATCATACCTCTCAACCTCTTAGAGCTAGAAATCTGGAGAAAGCTATAAATAAAAGTGGGAGAAAAGCCCAAAAATATGGGTAATTTTTAAATATTGCTCTTACAAACTTAGAAAGTTGATAGAATAACAGGTAGAATAACAGGTTGTGCATAAGCATGGATTTTCTGAAAGGTATGAAGTCTGAAACTCAAATATCTCTATTTTCTAACTTCAGTCTTTAATGATTTGTCACAAATTTTCCAGAAGACCACAATTTTATGAAAAATGGGCCAAAAATATGAGGCAAAAATCTGGACATTCTGCGAAAATCTGTTCAGTTGAGCGGTATGCATACAATCCATGTAACTGTTATTTTTAATCAAAACTGTAAATGATGTAACTGATGTCAAGGATGTCTGAATAAATCCTCCAATTATTGTGACGTACTGTTAAGGGTGGGACCTTAATGGGGCCACTCACCAAATTAAGAGCTTATATCTGACCAGTGTGGGTTATCAGCCCACTAGCACCTCCTTCAAGGTGAATGATACCATCCGGTCTTATGACAATCTCGTTTGTTTGTCAAACACCCGGCTGTAAATTTAGCCTGACCTTAATTGCCACCTTTTGCTAATATAACAAGTATCTGAGATTTGGAAAAGAAAAGGGAGGATTAAATGGGGGAAATAGAGGCTGCAACAGATCTCCCCCACTAGGATGATCATATGCTGTTTCCTCCCTTTTCCAAACTTTGAGGTTAATGAATTTTCAAGTTAAGTATAACAAAGGCAGTTTTCTAATATTTAATTTTCTGCATGTGCAATGCTAACTGGAAATTAAATAGATCCCACACTATGTCATTCAAATTAATGCCATCTGCACTATAGAAATCTGAATCAGGTTTATCCAAGTCTGGGCATTAAATCATGGAAAACCCCAATTACTTGGAAGCTGTCACTACTCTGCAGTGTAAACACTGATGGGTGATTTTATTGCTGCTGGTTTTCAAGCTCCACACTGTGTCAGTCTTGGTAAAATGGAAGACCATACTATTATCACATCTGGAAACTTCTAAGATGCTTAGATCAGCCAATTGTTTTACTGAGAAGGATGTGATTAGGGATATACATAAGATCATTATCACCCAAGTGAAAAATTGGTGCATTAAGTGCCCTGTTTAGGTTAAACAAATTCCCTAGTGATAGCAACAGCTATAGTCAAGATAAGCATAGGTGACCTACTCACTCAGCTAATGAAAGCATGGAGTTGAGGCCAAAGTTCTTTCCACTAACTCTTATGGAGTCTCTGTGGGCTGTTCTGTAGATTAAAGAATGACCAATAACCAGGAGAAGCATGGACATAAAAGGAATATGCAACACTTCATTATCTTATATATCTTAAGAAGGGATTTTATTTTCATCTACTTGTGTGCTTTAATATCTCAACCGAATGTCCCTCACTGGCCAAATCAGATGCTCTACCTATTCTGAAGAATGGGAAGTGTAACCATCTGGTGCAATTCACCGACCGAGTAAAGCTTTTCTGATCATATTAGTGACATTTGAAAGTGACAGGGGCTGCCCTTTGGGGTGCTGGAATACCAGTTCTTCAGCCAGAACCTCTCCTAACTTTTTTGAATTGTCAATGCTCAATGCACCAAGCTCAAAGGCAACATTTCCTATTTCCTCAAATAAATTTGCTGTCCAAAACTGAGTTTGTCTGTTTACATTTCTTTAGCCAAATTGAAACATGCCTGTTTGTTATCACTACATTTGACCTTTGAGCAGACAGCAGTAATTCATTGACCCTAAAGGCCCCAGCAAACAGCCATGTAAACAATGTTATCCATGTTACTAGGAAGCAATGTCAGCCCCTAAAGCCTTCCTGTAGTCTCTATGTTTGGCATTCCTGTGGCTCTAACCTTTCAATAATCAGTTAATGGCACAGTGTTGTGCCATATTTGATAAGCCCAAGCAGCAAGTTAACCAGCCTAATGCCATAATTTGGATGTGGAGGGAACCTGGGGAATCTGTCAAAACACACCAGTGTGAAATGAAATGTAGACGGAAGTCCAGAGACCATTGAATGACCACAGTAGGCTGGCTCAAGGAAAATCTTTAAAACTTCCCCAAAGCAGAAGGATAAATTCTTCTGGTGTTTTGAACCCATGAATTGCCTAATAATGTCAGCATTGTTTTTTCCAAGGAGCCATATTTGTGGTGGAACTAGTGTAGGAAGGTGGTGAAACTCTGGTGCCAATGTTCAAAATCTGGAGACAAGATAGACTGTGAGCCATATTGTTCTTAGTATCCAGTATGTACTTAGCAGAAGACGTGAGACTGATTTTTAGACTGTGCAACACTAATTGCCACAATACTGACTGCACTCTAAAAGATCTAGAGGGCCTAGTTCTACAGAATTTGAACAACAGTTTGGCTATCCAATTTAAGAATGTGTTTTTTACCATTAAAATCAGCTTGACAAATATGTACTGCTACTCATCGGTGATGTCATGAAATTTTTTCAGGGAGGGATCAAAAATAGACAAATTATCCTGCTCGCCTGCACTTCTTCATTGATGACACTTGATATCATAGCTTCCTTTCTACTGGTGGGCTTCAGGTTCTGGACCATACCTCTCAACTGTCTAGATTTTCACAGAATGTCTAAATTTTTGCCTCATAAATTTGGTCTGTTTCCCATAACATTTGTGATTTTCTGGATTTTTGTGACAAATCAGGGAGAAATTATTTCAGTAATTAATGACAGGCATTTGAGTTTCAGACTTTATATCCTTCAGAAAAATGCATGGTAACAGAGACCTTTTATTCTAGTAACTTTCTAAGTTATTAAGAGCAATATTTAAAAGTTGTCCCTATTTTTGGGCTTTGTCCAGATTTTTGTGTTAAGTGGTTGAGGGCTATGTTCTGGACTAACTTATTGAAAGGAGCAGTGGATTTCAAAGCAAACCCTTGTACTAAATTACAGACTGCTATGCATTCTGGGTAACTTTCCAGTTACTCTGCTAATACATCCACATTTACGGGGGAGCAAGGTGCCCACTGCTGCATATCCTATTGGCAAGAGGAGCATCTCAGGCTTTGAAAAGAGCCCTTCCCAGAAAAAGGGCTGTGTGTTTTCATGGAGTCATTTTGTCACTGCTGAGTGCTGCTACAGCTGGCCTAGCTTGGCTCACCTTTTGCCAGAAATTACATTCTGGGTGAGATTTTCCACTGTGTGCACATGCATGAGTAAAACGATAGACAGACCAAAAACATCTACTGCTGTTGAAAGCCCACCATGTTTTAATATTCTGTGATTCCTGATTATTACCTTAATGACTCAGACTGGATGCTTTCAGCCTTGTACTCAACCAAGTATCCAGTGGTCTTTGATCCCATCTAATATCTTTGTTGATTGCTTTTAATTCCCCGAACCTTTGTTTATATGCCAGCTGTGCCACTCCCCCTTGAACATGGTGAGCTTCCCTAATTGTCAGCAGGTAAGAAATTAGAGGCAAAGTCAAGGGGGGCGGTTCTCTAAGAGAATATCCATATATATTAAGAAGTATGCCACCCAAGCATCCTATTACTTGGAGGGCTGTTTACTGTTTGCTGATTTAGCTGAGGTGCCTCCAAAAGTCTTTGTATGCCATATATGTCCGTTAGCTGAAATACATTGATCTATTCTCCCTTGATATTTTTTCTTTGATGGCTTTCAGATATGGGGCATGACCATCTGTCACAGTGGGGACAGGAGGATTTCCTGTTCTTGGCATAATAGACAACATTACTGGGGGACTGTTTTCTTCAGTCCCTTTAGTAACTGCCTCACCCTGTGAATGACCTGTGACCTCTTGTTTTCGGTAACTGGACTCATTGGTGGAAGGAACTTGAGGTAAGATGGGTAATTCATCTCCCCAAGGAAGCATTGTAGGGCTAAACCCTTTCTGCAAAAAAACAAATCAAATAACCTGGACCTGCTGGCATCTGTCAATGACTCAAAAAATACTTGTAAATACTCTTCTTGTGTCAGATTTACTAAAGCCCCCCCCCCCAATCCTCCTTAAAACTTGGTGCTTCATTACCTGTTTCCTCCACACTGGGTGTAATGATAATGCCATCTTTTGAGCTATCAAAGTTCAATGTGCTATCTGTAGCCTTCTGAGATTCCCTCCTGCTCTTCTTGATTGGAGTTTCCATTAACTGGGATGAATCTAGTTTGGCTGCTGAATGTGTCCTCTAGGAACTTGATGGGATGCTAATGCCACCATCTTCTAAATCCTGAAAAAATCCCTTCAGCCTCACCAGTTATTCTTGCCCATCATGACTTTAAAGACTGTAGAGATAACACACCTGTACAAGGGAATACAGAAACACATACGTGTGAAGTAATGTACTATACTGACTTTGCCCAATCATGCTTAACTAGCACGTCCCTCTGATAATGAAGTAATTCCATAAAGACAGCAATACTTAAGTGGCCATGATTCTCATAAAAAAAGCTTATAATGACATGAGACAAGTAGGTTTTTGAGTTTTATTTACTTGATCCCCAATTTGGTGTCCCTTACACCCCTAATTTTTAATTAAATAGCTAGCAAACTATTTTAATTCTTGTGTTCACCTGTGCTTTATACTTGCAGTTGATTGTGTTGCTCTATATGGTCCTTCACTCGTTACTTTCTTTTGATGTTTATTTCCGATTCTGTTCTGTGGCTACTGGGTGAAAATGTACTATGAACATGAATTGTCCAAGTTTTTGTCGCATGCATTTGATCTTTTCTCTGAGATATTTGTGGTATTCCAGTCTATCAGTGAAGAGTTGGTTCACTAAATAATAACAGCCATTTGGGTTCCGATCTTATATTCTTCAGAAGTAAATGGCAGTGCAAAAACTTTTATTCTAGCAGCGTCTGGTTTTATAAGTGTAATATATTTTTTTTTACAGGCCTTTGGCCTTTGTCCCGTCATTATTTTAGGCTTTGTGCAGATTTCTTGTGCTAAGAGGTTGAGAGGTGTGCCTATAATAATGACCAGATACGTCTTTTTGATCTTATCCACCTTTTGCAGTTTGCTGGATCCCCTGACCCAGTATAATTGTAAATTTTAAAAGGTTACCTATGAATCCTCTTGAGCTGTACTTTTGGCACAAACTAAACCTAATTTTTAACTTACTGCTTCTTGAGTAAGGAGTTCTCTGTCCCATTTTCTTTTCTTTTTTGTTAATAAATGTATCTATCTATCTATCTATCTATCTATCTATCTATCTATCTATCTATCTATCTATCTGTCTGTCTGTCTATCTATCTATCTATCTATCTATCTATCTATCTATCTATCTATCTATCTATCTATCTATCTATCTATCTATCTGTCTGTCTGTCTATCTGTTTATCTATCTATCTATCTATCTATCTATCTATCTATCTATCTATCTATCTATCTATATATCTGTCTGTCTGTCTATCTATCTATCTATCTATCTATCTATCTATCTATCTATCTATCTATCTATCTATCTGTCTATCTATCTATCTATCTATCTATCTATCTATCTATCTATCTATCTATCTGTCTATCTATCTATCTGTATGTATAGTCATCTATAAATAGGATATATTTATTTAATGAGACTAACAATGATACTGGCTATCCTAATGCAGAGAGCCTATGGCTACAGTAAATAGCTTGCGGTTTCCACTGTAATGTGATCTTGGAGTTGGTATATTTAATTTATGGGGAGTGTGTGGGGGGGGCGGAGTCCCCCAAATGGGGGGTGCAGGGGGGACTTGCCCCCCTGCAGAAATGTAGTAAAAAGTGTGTTTGGTAGTTTTGTGTCATTATATGTGGAGGGGATGTTATTTTCTTGTGATTTGTAGAGTTAGATGTTATGATATTCAATGTTATGGGTTTTAGATGTTTTGGGTTTTAGATGTTCTGGTCTCAGTGTTATAAAATTAGATGTTATGGGTTTTAGATGTTTCAAAGTAGACCCATATATACATACACACACACACACACACACATATATATATATACATATATATATATATATATATATATATATATATATATATATATACATATATATAGCTATATCTATATATATATATATATATATATATATATATATATATATATAGATATATAAAGATATATATGGGTCTACTTCATAAGATTGACAGACCATTTGATCGACATTCATTTGGTCGACAGCTCATTTGATCGACAATCAGTATTCAAGGCACTTAACAGGGATTTGCCCCCCTCCCCAATGTTGTGCGACCCTGGAGTTGGTATATATAGTTAGGGGGGGTGTGGGGGGCACAGCCCCCCCCACATTTGTGGGGTGTGGGGGCCGAAGCCCCCCACCTATTTCCATTTAAAACATGAAAATACAACAAAACTACACATTTTAAAGAAATGTATAAAAGTGCACAGTATTTTTTATATGGTTGTCTGAAGAAGTCTCTGTTTGGAGAATAAGTGGAGAGACAAAAGCACTTACCGTTGGAGCTATTAAAGTATTGGTTTTCCTGAGCTGTTTCTTCCTTGTTTTCGTTTTCGTTTTGGTTGAAGTTTTTTGGAGTATAAGCTGCTTTGTGTTGGGTTAAAGGTAAAATTTAATCAGTTTATAATAGATAAGCTTTCAGTAACTTAAAAAAGAAAGGCACATTGTGATATTTTAATATTTTTTTGGCTAAAGTTAAGCTTTAAACAGGTACACGAAAACAGGTTGTTACTTTGTTAAAAAAACAAAAATTGAAGAATAGTTTTAAGTTTTCAGTATTAACCAAGTAAAATAAATAAGTTTGTACTTATCAGAACATTTATGGTGGTGCAGTGGTTAGCATTGGCACCTCCTATTAAGAGGTTCTCTGGTTCAGTTCTTGGCTGGGGTGGCATGTTCTTGTAGGTTTCCTCCTACATTCTAAAGACATGCATATGGAGCATTTCTCCCTGGGCTTCTGCTGAAAATGGGCTTTGTACCAGTCTATTACTGCCTAACAAGATATTACTTTTTAAGATGTAAGTACCTTGTACAATATGGTAGCATTTAAACAGAAACATCTTGTTTGAAAAAGTTCATATATCAGAAAACTACAAATAAATTTTTAATATTGTCATTAGACAGCTCATAATAGCTTATTAACTGTGTTTCACAAACAGTTTCAACATTAGTAAATTTATGGGTACAGATATAAAATCCCACATTCTTAGGGTAGTATGTGACATGCATTGTTAATTTCTGCTATGTTTAAAAACATTAAGGTATTACTACTTGCTATTAAATAGGCTATGATCACAGCTAAATTACTTCATACATCATTTTGCAGAAAAATGCAAGTAACATCAAAAAATTACATTTTTGTAAACTAGGTATTTTGCAATAATTTCGTCTCAGTTCTCTTAAAGAAAAATAATACATAAAAATTGTTCTAGTTACTAGTCCAGTGACATAAAAAAGTTAGTAGTTAAAATATCTGACCATAAATAAGTTACAGCAGGGTAAATATATCAGTAATAAATGACATGTATATAAGTCCAATAGTTTATAAATTAGACTTAGTTACAGGGACATTTATAAATAAAACAATGTATGTTTACTTTTCTTCTAACATGAAAAGATCCCAAGACAGACAAGTAGTAAGACTACTCACAGAATTAAATATAATTCTACAAATAAAATTATGTATAGTCTGAATGATATTTTATACTTCATACATAAGGGTGCCAGTAAATGTAACAGCGTTGCTAAATGTTTAAAGTAAAAAGATTTTATCAAAATTCTGCCAACAAAAACCGTAGCTATTTCAAATGCTCAGTAAGATAAACTTCTAACATCACCAGGCAGTTTCCACAGTATCAGCAAAAGTAAATTAAGGCACCAAAGTTACACACTGGAAATCAGTCACTGTACTTTATTGCAGAAGACAAACGGTAAGCACTTTCACAACTTAATGTTGCTTCATCAGACCACATCACTACAACTGATGCTTGGTTAAATACTAGGACAATTAGTATGACATCACAATTTAAAGATATATTACTCCACTAACATAAGAACATATATCAATATCCATAAGAAAAATGCATAAAATATATAGAAAGGTGTGTATTTACACACAATAATATTTAAAAACAATAATATTTAATTTTTTTAAAAATATTAATATTTAAAAAAGGGGGGGTGTCATCCCTGATGGTTATTAAAATATATATATATATATATATATATATATATATATATATATATATATATATGTACATATACACACACACATATAACCATAATAGTACAATGAAAAAAATATATATATATATATATAAAAACTCATGTTTTAGTGTTTAAGGCGCCTGGCCTTAAGGTAAGGAACTAATGAGGTGCAGCCATTCAAACCAGGATATCTATCTGCTTGTAATTTAGTGATCCATTGTTGTTCTAATTCTTCAGTGTGGTTTTCTATGTCACCACCTCTGTTTGTCCTTACTATTTGTTGTAAGATTAAAAATTTAAAACAATGGCTACTGTCTGTATTCAGGACATGATTAGCTAGAGCATTTGATTGCTTCTGGTTCCGTATGTCCCTTATATGTTCTAACATTCTTTCTTTAAAGCTCCTATTTGTTTTGCCTACATAATAGGCATGACATGCTTGGCAAAAACAAAAATAAACAACATCGACACTTTTACAATCATAATAATGAAATGTTAACAGACTTGAAATTGCTTGGTAGGAATTTATCATTAAAATGCATGTTTCGTAATAATGAAAATGTCAATGTAAATATATACAAGAAACCTAGCACTTTTGTTCCCCCCACCCCTCCAGGCATACAAAGATTTTTAAATATCTGTGAAAATGCTTTTAATGAAGCTTATACTCCTGGTACGCAAGGCTGCACCTTTCATAATTTAAACACAGAAGAATATAGAGCTCTACATGAATTGCAGGATTTACATTCTCTTATTATTAAACAAGCAGATAAAGGTGGTAAAATTGTATTAATGGACAAAGATTTATATGTTAACCAGATGAAGGTTTTGCTATTAGATACTTGTACCTATCAAATGCTGACAAAAACAGCTGTAATTGCTATCACTGATAAAGTGTCTTTTTTAGTGTTTGATTTACTGATTACAGGATTAATAGATGAATCCTTATTTAATTATTTTTCAGTACAAAAACCTCTAGTTCCTAGGATCTATGGACTCCCTAAAATCCATAAACATCCCACGGTTCCTCCTTTACGCCCCATCGTATCAGGAGCAGGATGGTGCACTGAGCCTCTATCTATTTATGTAGAAGGCATTTTACATGAGTTCTTGGATAGTTGTTATACAGTTCTTAGAGACACAAAAATGTTTTTACAGTGGTTGCAAAATAGAATGGAAACCACTGATAATGATGAAGAATTTGTATTCCTTACCATGGACATTGAATCTCTTTTTACTAGTATTCCGAATGTTTGGGGTATTGATAGAATAAGAGAATTCCTCGATATGAATAAGAAGCTGACTGCTAATAAGATTATGCTAGTCTGTGCACTATTGGAGATTATACTTGAAAATAATATTGTAGCTTTTCAGGATCAATTTTTTCTACAGAAGATTGGCGTGGCTATGGGTGCTTCGTGTGCAAATAGCTACGCCAATCTATCACTAGTACGATGGGAAGAACAATATGTTTTGTCAGATGTTAACCCATTTTTTGGCTACATTCTCTGGTACGTCCATTTCGTGGATGATGTTTTTGTCTTGTGGAAAGGGCATGGTGAAAGTATCAGTAATTTCATTGATTACCTGCATAGTACTACAGACTTTTTGAAGTTTACTTTTTCTGATACATGTGTTGATTTCTTGGATGTGAGTGTCACCCTTACTGATTTAAAGCAGATAAGAACCAGTATTTATCACAAACCTACAAGAACCAATGCCTGTCTGCACAGGTCAAGCATGCACCCGAGACACATACCTAGAAATGTCCTCAAAGGACAAGTCTATAGAACCCTACGCCTACATAATAATGATGAAGAGGCAGTAGTTGCTTTAAATAAGTTACAAGACAAATTTCAAACAAGAGGCTATTCTAGCTCAGAAATCATTAGAGTGATAGCAGATGCATGGAAATTGAGATCTACAAGATGTAAACCATACATGAGCTCTTATAGTGCTGATACATGTATACCTTATGATACAAGTATTGATAGAAATAAGTTTAGAATAGTTTTTAGATTTGCAAGTGACATCAATAAGTATACGGAAATTATTAAAAAGAATTGGCACCTATTACATGAAATACCAGGTCTGGTTTCCACAGTTGGTGACACCCCAAACTTCAGTTTTAGAAATAATGTGTCTTTAAAGCAGCAGCTCTGTAATAGAGAACATCAATCTTTTACAAAAAATCTTTCAAACAGACAGAGCACCTTCCCGTGCAGGAATTGTGCTGCTTGTCAGCATGTCTACACTAAAAATGAGCACATTCATCCTGTGAAATGTTTTAAACTTTATACGAAGAATTATTATGATTGTAAAAGCGTCGATGTTGTTTATTTTTGTTTTTGCCAAGCATGCCATGCCTATTATGTAGGCAAAACAAATAAGAGCTTTAAAGAAAGAATGTTAGAACATATAAGGGACATACGGAACCAGAAGCAATCAAATGCTCTAGCTAATCATGTCCTGAATACAGACAGTAGCCACTGTTTTAAATTTTTAATCTTACGGCAAATAGTAAGGACAAACAGAGGTGGTGACGTAGAAAACCACACTGAGGAATTAGAACAACAATGGATCACTAAATTACAAGCAGATAGATATCCTGGTTTGAATGGCTGCACCTCATTAGTTCCTTACCTTAAGGCCAGGCGCCTTAAACACTAAAACATGAGTTTTTTTTATATATATATATATTTCATTGTACTATTATGGTTATATGTGTATGTGTATATGTACATATATATATATATATATATATATATATATATATATATATATATATATATATATATTTTAATAACCATCAGGGATGACACCCCCCCTTTTTTAAATATTAATATTTTTTAAAAATTTAAATATTATTGTTTTTAAATATTATTGTGTGTAAATACACACCTTTCTATATATTTTATGCATTTTTCTTATGGATATTGATATATGTTCTTATGTTAGTGGAGTAATATCTCTTTAAATTGTGATGTCATACTAATTTTCCTAGTATTTAACCAAGCATCAGTTGTAGTGATGTGGTCTGATGAAGCAACATTAAGTTGTGAAAGCGCTTACCGTTTGTCTTCTGCAATAAAGTACAGTGACTGATTTCCAGTGTGTAACTTTGGTGCCTTAATTTACTTTTGCTGTTGTTGTGTGTTTTGGGCACCTCAGTGTACCTGCAGCTATTTGGTTTTTGCATCTTCAGTTTCCACAGTATACACACTCTACAAAAACAGACAAAACAGACAGATTTTACAAAACCAAATCACAGCTTACACTATTCAAACATTCCCCTGGATTCACTATCCTCCCGTGCAGGACTAGCTTAGTCCTGCACGGAAGCGGCCGTTTAGGAGCAGGACGGCAGCGCACCATGCATCTTAATGAAGGCGTGCTACCTGAGCCATTGATCTTAAGAGTACAGGGGGCGTGTCTGAGAGCAGAGCTCTCAGAATATACACACCCCTGCAATGAAGAACAGCAGACAAGTCCTAAAAGAATGAGCGAGACCGGTCATAGGTGTATGCATACCCCCAGCAACACCCCCAACATGTACAAGAGAAATAGTTACAACAACAAATATAAAGATTTTTTTTTTTATGAAACAGATGAAATTTAACCATAGGTGCGTGGGTTTGCCCATCGCTTAGCTATGGTTAATGCAGCTTAAATGGCAGAAGAGGATAAAAAGCAAGATATATGCAAATGAAGCAGTATAGCAATAGTGTAGTGGGCAGAGCATTTGTCTTACGAGCAGTCATTCCCAGTTCGAGTTCCACTGCAGCACGTTCCATTTTCCACGTCAGATCACTTTATAACCAATATTTTTAGTTGCAAAACCTACTAAATAACATATATTTGTGAACTGGAGTACTGCATTAAATGCAGATGTGAGGTGTCAGTGTCATAATGTTGCAAAGTCCACAGATAATCACATATGCCCCATACAGTATATGTACACAGGAATCAGGGATACAAATGGAAGGTAAAATGTGCAATGAATGATAGCTCCATACAGCTTCCAAATACTCCACTTTCCCAAGAACCATTAGACATTACTGTCTAAATTAGTGCAGTGGTAGCTGGGATTAAGCACTAGTAAGGAAGTGTAAGCACTATTAAGCAGTAGTAATCGGGAGTAAGCATATGTAAGCACTCGTAAGTGGGTTTAAGCCTTTTGCATGGGGGTAAGCAATGTGAACACAGGTTAAGCAATATTGAAGCTAACTATCTGTAAGCATATTTAACTGGAGGTTAGCATTGCTTACTCGCACGCAAACCCGTGCAAACCCGCTTACAAGTGCTTAAAAGTGCCTTAATCACTCTGTATGCAAAAGCCGCTGGTCTGGCCAGAAACAAAACAAACAGCCATTGCAGGTCTTGAACCCAGGACCCTGTACACTATAGTCACAGTAGTTGACCACTAAGCCATCACAACAGTACATATGATTGAGGTATATCCAAACAAATCCTCACTATAGGAAAATCAAACTGAACATGTGAAAGGAATCTATATACAGTCTTATGTTCTATAACCTACTACATAACATAAATATGTGAACTGGAAGTACTGTAGTAAGCCCAGATGTGAGGTGTAATTGTAATAAAGTGTCACCTAATAAACACAAGGATCCCATACAGTGCACGTACACATGAATCATGGATACCAGACACACATATAACATGTAATGAATAATAAATCAATGCCAAAAAGCAAATATAATGCAAATTAAATATTAAGTAATGTTAAGCATTGCACAGGCCAGCTTAGTAGGTGTAAGCAATGTGTAGGCCAGCTAAATCAATTTGCCCTTTGGTATACTCCTTTAAATAATGCCAACCTTACGTAAGCAGGTTTGCCCATAGCTTAGGGTTTTCAAAACTGTCCAATCACGGCAAAGTATGGGAAAATGGCCCTATTTAAATCCAACAGGTGGGAATGCATCTCATAACTGGTTGTAGCTTCCCCTTGCAGGCACTATGTCTGAAATGGGAGAGGGTTTGCACTTTCAGGGCAGTGCTGGGGCATCCAGGAGTCCAGAGTCATGGCAGGACTCCTTGTCAAAGACCATGAGCAGAGACTGCTGCAGGGCCAGTACCAGGGATCCCAATATAAAGCAGGAGCCTGGGACCATCCTGCCATGACCTCACCAGTGCCACTGGCATACCCCGAACTGGTGAGCAGGTCAGGCATCACTATGCCGACCTGAAGTGGCGAAAAGGGGATCTCTTGGATCAGTGGATCCAAGAAGCTAGGAGTAAAGAGGAGGTCCCAGCTGTGTGTAAGTATCACTCTACTACCTGTTTAATAATTGCCAGCTCATGTATATTATGAATAGGTATGGCTAAATATTCCTCTTATGTCCTTCACAGCAGCAAGTGAGCGGGATGTGAACCAGGAGGCCCATGGATGTCATTTGGAGAGGTTGCGACGCAAGGCAGGTTAGTAATACTCTTGCATGTACTGTCATAGGAAATAAATTTAAAAGTATTAGTAAGTTAACTGCCTGTATAAAACCTGTATTGTTTAACACAAGTACTGCATATACCAGAGAATATGGCAGGAAGAGTCTCATATAGGTTGTATGTAAATAAAAGCACAATTGCCTGACAATGAAGGTCTAACTGCTGGACTGCATGTATTTACTCTGGTATCATATGGTAATGTAGATTTGCAATCACTTAATAGTACTGTTGTATTAAGCACGGTTACCCACATTGTGCAACATAAATAAAATGTGTAGAAATGGCTGTATATGACTGGTATAATCCCCAGAGGTCATTTAATACAACTGAGAGAGACATAGACAGAAAACAGTGAAAAGACAGACAAAAAAATCCAAATAGCACACGCAACTGAGATGTTAACTGTTTTACTTTTAGCACACACAGCCATGGTTCAAATCCTGGGAGTGATAGTAGTCTACATACAGAATCATACCCCACAACTGTACAGATATGTCCAGAATGTCCAGCAAATTGGTCCATATCTGCTGCCTGTCACTCAGTCCCCATGGGAAATCAGTGGGATGATCCCAGACGTATAGGCAGCAAACAAGAAATACAACTGATTGTCACACATTTATAAGAACAAACCTGTCACTCTAGCAACTCCCCAAGCTGTTATGAGAGTAATAAGCTAAGTATGTCCCATCTACACCCCCATTTTATCAAGCTGTGACCAGAGTGTGTACAGTAACAGAGTGAGATGTATGCGCATAATACTAATGTGGATTCTGCTACTTTGTGTGGCAACATTCAGGGAGTGCTAACAAACATTACTCCCACAGATCCGTCAGATACGAACACTGTGTCTAGAAATAAAAGACTGATACTCTGTACTGATACTGTTTACTTTGGTATTGTATGGCATTGTGAGTGTTGCAGTTGCTCTGAGTAATAAGGTATCACTCATCACTGTCACCCACACTGTGCTACATAATATAACTGTCTAGGAAATCCTGTATAAGAGTGTTGTAAGTCAGTAAAGGTTGAAGAGGGAAATAGTCTACATATGTCCCGGTTCACCTGCATGTGGTAAAGACATGGCCAGAGTCTGTGCAAAAAGAGATGGAGAGGTATGTGCATAACATCAACCTGGAATCTGGGAGTATGTGTAGAAACAGTTAGTTAGTGTTAACAAACAATTCCTCCACAGGTATACCAGGTAAGAGGTGTATACTGCAGGTAAATCCAGTTCATGTATATAGTTGTCGACAGCCATATCACTGTCCAAACTAAGGCAATAGGGTAGTGTACTAATACTTGTAAGGTACAGATAACAGCATTGACTAGGAAAGTAATGCAAACTACAGGACTATACTAGTTGTTAATTGACATCTTTCCCCCCACCATATCTGCAACAATAAACTAAATACCCAACTCAGTTTGTACGTGATGACTTAACTGTAATGTGAGACATATGTTTTATTGTTTGATAATTATTTAAATCTGTTTCTATGCATGTGCTATGTTGAAATACTCCAACATTGGTGGCATGGTGCCATCAATGCACCTGCATTCTGTTGCAATTACCACTGTGGTTCCATATATGCATGTGTTCTGTTTGCTATGCAACTGTTCTGCATCTGGTGTCTGGGTTAATGGGAATATCTATGCATGCTATCTATGTATCTATGTATGTTAAATCCTGGAATGTGTTGACTATTACTAATCCACATATGTTAATAAAACTTAAACACCATAGCACATATGGGAATGCAGGTTCCAGCGGACCCACCTGTCCCACCTCAGCTGGCCGTGGCACCGGGCACCAGCACGTCTGGGACCCAACCCTTGGACCTCCGCATCCATTGGTCCTGCACCCCCTTTGGGTGGAACCGCCTCAGGGGAATCGGGAGCGGGCATGGACAGGAACCTTTCACCCATTGCCAGGTCTTAGTCGTAGTGCATAGCGAGCTCAACCAGGAGTTTGGAGATCTGCTATACCAGCTCGAGGGCTGCATGTCGCAATTAGAGGGTCGGCCTGGCTCTCCGACTCAGCCCACAACACAGCCACCTTTGGGGCTGTGAAGCTGCAGTGGTGACTGCCCATGGGTGGGGACCTCAGTCCCACTGTTTCCACTAGGGGGTGCATGGGCTTCCAATTTCCCAACAACCCACCCCATCAAGGTGTTTACCCCCCACATATGTCATATACCGCCTCTGTATGTGTTTGGTTTGTCTTGTCTGTTAACCTACCCAACCTACCTCCCCAAATATACCTACTATCACTCCCCAACATTCCACTCTCACCTGAAAAAAAAAAAGGGCAATCTGCTCCCCCAAAAACATCTTGCCCCATACATAGCTGTCCACTTCGCACGTGTCCACTGGACACATGTAATCTAGACTAATTGGATCACAACATATTATTGTTGTCCTCAACCCTCTCTCAGGGGTTGGAGTGTCCAAATCTACCTCCAAATGCAGTGTATATGCACAGCTGTTGTTGTAGAAGAAATGGGCAGCTATGGACCTTCCCTACACCCTTCCTGCACATCCCTAGCTATTTTCCCTACTGTCTTTCTCTCTTTGTGCCCCTTTTTTCACCACTTTCCTATCAACCTTTTTTTTCTTTTAAAGAAATCAGCATGGGGTTAAGCGGGAGTAAACCCTTTTAAGCAGCAGTAAGCGAGATTAAGCTTGTTTGCATGGGGGTAAGCAATGCCTACACAATTTAAGCACTTTAGAAGCTAACTGAGAATAAGAAACTGTAATTGGAAGTTAGCAGTGCTTACTTCCATGCAAACCCGCTTACAACTGCTTAAAAGTGCCTTAATAACTCTGTATCCAACAGCCCTTGTTCTGCCCAGCAACAAAATAAACAGCCTCTGCAAGGCTCAAACCAAGGACACTACACACCATAGCCAAAGTGATTTACCACTAAGCCATGGGAGATACACATAAATCTGATGTTTTCAAAAACATATCATTCAGCACAGTCATTAAACAGTACAGAAAATGTATTTAAACATGTAGATGTATACGTGTGTGTATATATATATCTAAATATATATATATATATATATATATATATATATATATATATATATATATATATATATATATATATATATATATATATATATGTGTGTGTGCATATATATATATATATATATATATATATATATATATATATATATATATATATATATATATGTGTGTGTGTGTAAGCATAAATATATATCTATATATGTATATACAGACATATATCTATAGATATAAAAGAGAACATAACAAAAACATATATGTCCACATGCACCGTTAATGGGAATAAGGGGTCCCAAGCAGCATACGTCTTGTACGTATAGATATCCCCTCCCACAGCCAAACACATCTGCCCTGTAATACAATACCAACTGTTGCAAATCCCATAACCAGGACCTGACACAACATGGGCACAAGATGTTAACAGTACTCCATTCCACCTGTATGATGTCAGGCTGGTATCAGTAACATATCATGCAGTACAGTCTGGCTACCATAGGGAATGTACAATGTGGACACAATCAACATTCCTAAGATACATGTACACAGGCACAGTAGTGATAATGGATAGGGAAAGGTATATAGAAAGTTTTAAGTCAATATTGAGTGATGGGACAACTTTTAAAGAAATAAAGTATGATGACATTAAGAAGTGTATTTCAGAAGTAAATATGGCAGTATATGATTTACAACTGTCTGATGATATAACAATTGACCTCTTTAAATACTTTTCTGTACCTTGCCCTAGAATTCCGCAAATATATGGAATTCCAAAGATACATAAGAATTTGGACAATCCAACCCTGAGACATATTGTCTCGGGGTGGATGGTCAACTGAACCAGTTTCAAAGTATTTGCAAATGAAGTTAGGGAAATAGATACAAACCAATTTTTAATGTAAATGTGTTACAAGCAACACATCCACCAGAAAGAAAAGGAACTGTAGTTAGATATGTTACTACATTTAATGTTAATACTAAGGACGTACGTTCCATTATAGAGAAAAATTGGACAGTACTAATGGCTATGCCTGAGATTAAGAAAATAGTTGGAGAGAGACCTCAATTCTCTTATAGGAATTCTAAAACACTGAAACAAAAATTGTGTTATAAGGATTTTAGGGAGATTAAATGTCCCAGTATACTGAAGGACACTAACAGTTTCCTATCTGATTTATATGATTGGTATGATAAATACACTGGTGGAGATTTTATGTTTGTGACACTTGATATCACGTCCCTCTTTACAGTAATTCCAATTGAGTATAGTGTGGAGGCCATACGCAACTTCTTAAATGTTGAAATTAATATGCAATCCAGGGAAATAGAAAATATATGTACACTATTGGAAATGATACTAACAAAGAATGTGTTTATTTTTAATAAAGTACCATATTTGCAGCTGACTGGGGTAGCGATGGGAACGCCAGTAGCTAATACATATGCAAATGTGGTATTATATCAGTGGGAGAAACACTATATTTTTGGTGAGGAGAACGAACTGAGTAACAAAGTTATGTTCTACAGAAGATTTGTAGATGACTATTTTTTGTTATGGGGAGGTAGTATGGAAGAATTGGAAAATTATATTACATATTTAAATAATTCCACAGATTTCCTAAAATTGAAAATGTTAGTATCTAATGATAGTATAGTGTTTCTAGATATTTGATTATACAAGAAAGAAGACAAAATAGAGTCTACTATATATAAAATAATGTGAGTGTGAGTAGGTATATTAATAGAAGTAGTATGCATACACCACATACTTTTAAAGGAATACTGAGAGCTCAATTGATAAGAACAAGTAAGCTAAATACTGAGGAGGATAACTTTATAAACCAGGCTAGAGAAATGATACAAGAATTTAAAGGAAATGGTTATTCAAATCAAATTGTAAATGAAATATATGAGGATGTAGTTAGAGGAAGACGAAATAGATACAAACCAATTTTTAGTGTAAATGTGTTACAAGCAACACATCCACCAGAAAGAAAAGGAACTGTAGTTAGATATGTTACATTTAATGTTAATACTAAGGACGTACATTCCATTATAGAGAAAAATTGGACAGTACTAATGGCTATGCCTGAGATTAAGAAAATAGTTGGAGAGAGACCTCAATTCTCTTATAGGAATTCTAAAACACTGAAACAAAAATTGTGTTAGAAGGATTTTAGGGAGATTACAGGAAAAGTTTGAAGAAAAACAGGGACAAGAAAGTATTATAGCTGTAGTTGTTGTAGTGACATCTATGATGGAGCAGATAATTTTAAACACCCTATAACTAATGAAATGTATACTTTCACAACTAATGTAACTTGTAGTACAACCCAAGTGGTATACTTAGCTACATGTATATCATGCAAATCATTCTATGTTGGCAAGACTACAAGGAAATTGAGAGAATGAATAATAGAGCACAGATCAGAAATCAGAAGGAATGTGGCCACTAATGCTCTTAGTAAACATATATCTGAGAACAATAGTACGCATAGGTTTAAGTTCAGAGGGATAGATACAGTGACTATGGGAAATAGAGGAGGTGACATGAATAACATGTTGGAGTTGAAGGAATATGAATGGATTATCAGACTCCAGGCAGATGCTGAACCAGGTTTGAATAAAGCAATTAGTTTGAAACCTGTACTGGTAAAAAGACAAAAGGAGAACCTTTAGTTTTATAACATTTTTTAGTACTTTAAAGATATTTTAATTGTAATATAGAAAGGCTGTCTGAATACTTAAAACTTTTTATATCTTATGTATTTCTATACTGTTTATGTTATCCATACTTGTATATCTTTTTTGTATATATATGTATATATTTATGAATTCCAGGTACTGTTGTTTTAAAAGTAATAATTGCTAACAAATGATGATAGGCTGGCTGTGACATGTGATTTTAAATGTGCCCTATTTAAAAATGAAATGTAGTGTTTTATGTAGTGATGAAGGGTGGTTAGCCCGAAAGCTTTGCATTAAATTTTTATTTTGGCATAGTTTACGTATTTGGTATCAGTTACATATCATGCAGTACAGTCTGGCTACTATAGGGAATGCACAATGTGGAAGCAATCAACATTCCTAAGATACATGTACACAGACGCATATATGCAGATACATATATATATATATATATATATATATATATATATATATATATATTTATATATATATATATATATATATATATATATATATATATATATATATATATATATACACACACCTATATATATATATATATATATATATATATATATATATATATATATGTAACTACACATACACACACAAAGATATGTACAGAAAGATACATATGAAGAGGGTGCACACAATACGGGACAGCCACTATGCCTACATTTGCCACCTTACCAACTGGACACTGTATGAGCCACCCATACAAATGACAATTGTTGCCTGCAACATATACCCACAGAGAGGTCAAAGAATATAACACCACACACAGGTTTGCATACATGGGAAAGCTTTATTTGTGTACTATTACAGTTGTATATGCTATGTCATATAGCTGTTTAGACTCTGACATACATATAAACAGACTAATGCAACTGTCAAACAGATAAATTAATACAGTATTCTGGAAAGGTTTACATATGTTGCTGTCCAGGCCAAGGTCTTCAAGTAGTACAACAGTGAAGACAGACTGGGCCGCAGGATAACAATCAATCAACAATAAGTAATGCAGATGTATAGTCCAGCAGCCTCTAACTACACTCTTTACACAATCCCTAGGGGGTAAAGACCTCAGTTGACACAATGGGATGTATCTGTTACATAACAAGGCATAACTGACACCATCCCAATCACACTGACAAACAGAACAGTCTGTATGGCAGGAAGCAGTAGTCGTGCATTTACCCAAGGTGAATTGGAAGGTAATGTACATCCAGATACCTTAAGGCAGCTTATCCCTGATACCCCCAAATGTTGTAACAGCCTAGGTTAGTTATGGTGCATCCCCTTCATAGACTGACATACAGGGCCATATACCACTGTTACATACACTGGCCTCTGAAGTGCATAAGGGCACACATGTATTGTGTAGATGAAGACCATACATATATGGACCCAACCCCACAATATGTGTGGGGGCCACGACAGCAGTGGAATGGTGGCAGGAATGGCAGCATGACATACTCACAGCCCACTACATAACAACCCCTGACAGCATGTCATATGGACAAAGCCTGGTATGTAGGTGGAGGACAGAGTCTGGAACACAGGCCCATATGTGAAAGAGTGTTGTCATACATGACAGGATAGTCTGCAACATACCCTTAGTCAGGAATATGACGTTAGAAACATAAATGGATGTAGCCATGTACTTATAGCACTCAACAAAGACACTGCCAGTGATATATCTGACACAAGACCTGTGTGGTGGACAGATAAAACATAATAGGCACACCTCTGGCCATCAAGTGGATAGACCCACAGTTGAGAGCTATGCAGACAGACTGCATTCCATGTTAAATTAGTATGTACACACAAACCCTGTAACACTGGTGCTATACAATGCATACAACAACACTACTCACACCTTGTCTGTAGTTCTGGAACCTCATACAAATATGTAGCTGGCATGAGTATGTAAGTTCTTGTAAGAGGTATTGCTACCTGCTGTCTGTAACACTGCTGCCCACACACAGGAAGGATATCCACCATACAGGAAAGGTAAAGGGACCATGCCCACTTGATGTAGGGATTTATAGTAGTGGGTTGTCATGACAGTGATAATGGGAAGTACTACACAGTATGCTGCATGCAGGTAGCAAGTGGAGGATACTGATTGGTGCAGAGGCCATCACCTGATCATGTGCATCACCTACAAAATCCATGCTGCAATCTATTCAAAGCAGCTCAATCCAGGCTCAATCCATTTACTGGAGAGAGACTGAGATAGATAGATAGGGAGAAATTGAGTGAAAGGCAAAAGAAAAAAAACACACAAAAAAATCCATCCAGCAAACTATCCAGAAGAGACATCATACCCACAACAGGTATGTGAAGTATATATACATGTAACTGACTGTAGTACTTGGTTCATAATAATGGGATAGATGATATGGAATGATTTATATGTGCCATCAGGTGTTATTGTTGTAATGATGTTTAGCTGAACAACTGCTAAGGACAATAGAGTCTGTACCTGTGGTAGTGGACCATACCCATCAACTGTGCAGAGCAGCACTGACTGATAAGATGTAAGCCATCATAGTGTGTGTTGTGTAATGGGAAGCATGTATATTACTGTGGCCAATAGCTGGTGGTGGAAGTAATGCCATAATGATGGACACGTGGGTTCCACAGCTCACCACTTGCAGGATACTCAGGTTAACATGTATTGCAGCATGCTGGAATGCCATAGGTGTGTAATAGGTTAACCTGCAATTTGGCTCTACATATACCCCCCTAATGTTAGGTTGTGTCCATATGTGACACCTGTCTGTGTTGTAGCAAGACAGAACAGTGCAGCTGTGCAGGAAGGTGTTTTGAGATTGCAGACCTGATGTCTGAATGTACCCCATATATAGGTATGTATATGTGTACACACACACACACACACACACACACACACACACACACACACACACACACACACACACACACACACACACATATATATATATATATATATATATATATATATATATATATATATATATATATATACATCATATACATCTACACATATATAGATATATATCTATATGGACATGTCTACATATATACAAACACACACACACACACACACACACACACACACACACACACACACACACACACACACACACACACACACACACATATATGTATGTAAAAACATGTACCATACATTACCACCACAGTGCTGCATGCTATGTGTGAAGGAACGGCACACATAGCAATACACACAGATATATACAGCTGTCAGTGTGTGCAACATGGACAGGTATGTCACATGTGAACCCCTTGTTGGGACCACATTGCCCTTGTCTCTGAAGTAGGGAATGGGAATATGGGGAAGTATAGCAGTTATAGTTGTGGAGGTGGTCTGGGTTGGTCGATATAAAGGACAGCCTACAGGGGTGGTATGTGACACATGTGGTGGGTAAACACCCTGGATGGTGTGTGTGGTCTGCAATGTGGAAGCCTCATGGGCCCGAATATGGACACAATGGGAACAAGCCTCCCACCTACTGCTACTCACAACAACAGTCCATGTCCTAAAAGTGCCTGGCATGGAGGCTGAGCAGGAGGAGCATGTGGACCCTGTGAATGTGTACTGGGTGCCTCAAGGTGATGTAGCACATCCCACATGTGTCTGTGGAGCCCGCTATGGAACAGACCCTTGATCTGACCAAAGAGGACAAGATCATGTCTGTGTGTGCCCCCAGGAGGGGCAACATCCCCTGAGGTGGTTCCATCTGAAGGTAATGCTGGACCAGTACATGAGGAGGCCCCAGGGTGGGTCCCACATGTGATGTGGCCTGGTAACATGGACAGATGAGTTTGGAGAGGTGGCTCTGCTAGCAAATATTCCCTAAACATGCTATTGTGTCACTGTTATGAAACATATGTGGGTAGTAATAGTCTACACAATCCAGGAACATGTCCAACAGCATGCATAGATATCCCCAATAAGACAGAATGTCAGATGTGCAGCAATCACATAGCAAGCATACCACAGGCATATATAGAACCATAGTGGCCCTGACAATGGCATGCAGGTGAATAATCTGTAACAAGCCAGCAATGATAGTGTCCAGACAGGGAACATGGCTACAAACACATAGCACAAAATGTGGTACAATACAATATCTGTCCCACTGGTAAGTAAGCTGTAGCCATACCTATTGAGTTGCGTGTACAGTTTGTTGTCACTGAAATGGTGGGGGGGATGACAGAGATGTGTATTAAGAACTGTGGTAACCTTGCTGTATGAGTTGCTCAGACCTGTTTCCATCTTTATGTCTTTCAGGCAAGATGTCACATGGACGGTTCCCTGCTTACTCAGCTGCTGAGAATGAAATAGTGCTAAAGTACCTAATCCAGCACTACCCTGTCCTGTTTGGCCGGGTCGCCCATGAGCAGCAGGAGTGGATTGCCCTGTGGAACGACCTAGTCCACAGAGTCAATTATGTCAAACTGCACAACTGCAGTTATGAGCAGGTCTGGCAACGTTTTGACCTGCTTTGCAATGCCTGTCAGCATTCTGCTGCAGTCCAGGGGGATCACCTCACAACAGGGGGGAGGCATGCCACCCATCCTCCGACACGTGTTGAGGAGCTCCTTGCCAGCCTCGTGGAACTTGTCCATCCACACAGCCAATAACTGCCAGACACCATTGTGGAGGTGGGTGCTACCCACACACTGGCTGAGGAGTGTGCAGGTAAGGCCACAGGGCACATCAGTAGACCACTGTTGTGTATGCATGTGCATTTGTATAGGTAGCTCATGCATATCTGACATGTCACAGATATAGTTTGTGGCTGCATAGTAGTAATAAACAGATGCGCATATGTGGTAGTATTGTGGACATGTACTGTTGATGTACTGTAATGCTGCACCCACCTTGTAGCAATGCCACAGGTGTGGCCACTGACTTCACATCTCTCACCCTCTTATGTAGGTCCCTCTGGTATACCACTAAGGCAGCAGCCTGTAGCTGGTGAGTATGGTTTATGTTGATGCTTGCCAATACACCGGGCATGTAATGGCTATGGTATATTCCATATACACATCTAACACACCTACCCAGAATGCATGCTGTACATGTGTATGTATTATTGCTGTCAAATGCATGGCATCACAGTGGTGACCATGATGGGGTATTGGAAGGGTATGTCAGACACCTGCAAGATAACTAACATCCTGTTCTTGTGGAATGTGTCCACAGGGCGTAACATAATGGTGGGAGACATGGCCCACAGTAGGGACATGTGTAAAACATCACCCGTATACAGTGCAACAGCAGTGTATATACCAGTAGTACAATAGCAACTGTTACAGAGTTACATTATGGCATAACATATTACTGTGGTCCACATTATCAGCTGGGACTAGGCTGTAACATGTGATGTTCAGTGTATGGGACACTGCAAACTGACACACATGTGTAGGCCTTACTTGTCAAGCATCTGCAAAAAGGCTGAATGTGGGGACGGGTTGTCAGCATGACACACCAGTGCACTACAGTAGGGATCCTAAGGATGCTAAAAATGGATGTATTTGCACACAGTCAGGTTCAGGAACTGTGGCCAATGTAACCCTACCCCCACAGCAATAGTGATAACAGTGTGTGTACACCAAGGGATGTGCACATGAGTAGACCTTGCAATCATGCAGATTTGGGGGACATGTGTAAGGCAGACTGAACATACACTGGCAAATGCAGATGGCCCATGCTAGTATACCCCTGCCAGGAGTAGTGACTGCTGTAGTATACATAACAATAGGTGCAATAACCATCATGATAAGGGTGTGCACACATATGCACACATGGAGTGTATGCATCATGGTCAGCATCCGCACACCTAAAACATTCCGTAGACACTGTATGTGAATGTACAGGACATATGTCACATATCGGGCTCATGTACTGTTAATATATGTGGTGATGTGGTCCCATGGCAGATCAAGGAAGGGTGCGTCATATCAATAAGGGTGTGTACACTCCCCATAGCCACGGTATGCTCTGATGGTTTTCAGTGTAATAGTATTGGATTGGTCATACATGGTCCACTGATGTTGAGATATGTAAACCAGACATCAGGCATTCGCAATTGACATCTGTCCGCATATCATCCCAGGTATGTGTTGCTGAAAAACATAGGGGCTGTGAGCATTAGAGCTGACATAACTGACACAGTACTACACATTCAGCAATGGGTTGTATACATGTGCAAAGTACATGGCAGGGTGCAGAACAGGTGCACAGCAATACTGTGTACATGGGTGCAGTGGTATCCAGGGGAAGGAGCATCACCTACTAACACAGCACATGCATCACATACATGTATACTGTTGCTAGCATGGATTGACTATAGCTGCACTGTATGCCGTTGTACACCATATGTTATTCATGTTGACAGATGGGTAATAGCAGGACTGTGTGTACTATTATTTTGCAACCTCACCTGTATGTGTGTGCTCGCACGCGCGTGCGCGTGTGTGTGTGTGTGTGTGTGTGTGTGTGTTGGTGTGTGGTTATTTTGTCTGTAGGGTCACTCTGGTGAAGTGGAGGGAGGTTGATGCATGTAGGACGCGTGTGTCATGTGTGTGTTTGTGTGGGTGTCCATGTATGCACATATGTGATTGTGGGGTTGTTCATACATTAGTACTTCCCTTTGGGATCGTGCAGTACATGGAAATGGACTGACACATGACACACCAGGAATACTTGTCATGTATGTAATCACAGGACAGCTGATAGTATAATAAGGTCTGTAGCAGGGAACATGCATTGGGAGGGAAGGTAGACACCAGGTATACCCTTAATATTGTATTCATCAGAGAGGTGACTGACAACCCACGTATACAGCACTACAGATGCATTGGGGAATTACTAGACAACACCAGGGAGTGTATCCATATATTACAGCTGTCACAAGATAGGTTTATTGAGCAGCATATCTGCCATGTACTGAGCAATACTTACACATGACACTCCAGTGCATTATATTATGGAGTGAACAAAGTAGCCCCTCACATATAGGGGCCATGATCACGATGTCCAGACATACACAGGGTGAACACTGAATGACAGCAGTGAGGCCATGCAAAACCACTCCACTCAGGTCAGGGAGGTAATGGAGTAACAGGTCTTGTGTTGTGATCACTTGTCTAAGCATTTAGAGGACTGATACATTAATGAGTGGTATTAATGAGTGTATCTTACCAAGTGTGATGCAGGATGGAGAATGCATGAGAATAAACATGGGACTACCTGTACAGTCACGGGCAGGTAGGTATTAAGGTGGATTGTGTATGTGTGTGTGTGTGTGTGTGTGTGTGTGTGTGTGTGTGTGTGTGTGTGTGTGTACTATTATGCAATGCTGTACAGGTCTTAAAGTGCATTTCTTGTTTTACCCCACAGGTGGCGAAGTGGTTCAGGGTCCCTCTTGCATCTAATCTGATGTTGGTGTCCATACAGACACCGAAGATGATGATAGTACTGTTGAAGCACAGGTGGGGTTGTCAGGGGCCAAAACAGTGCCATCATTTGACATTCTCCTTTTAGCCACCCCGACCCCGCACACAGTTTCAGTGCCTATACATACCCCATCACCAGTTGCCATAGCGGAGGGACAGCTGGAGTTTGGTGGAAGTGCACAGTAGAGTGTGATAACCATACCTAATGTGTCTGGTCATAGCAGGCATAGCCGGATGTCCAGCAGGGCACCACATAGGCAGATGTCCCAGGGTACTCATGGTAGGGCCGCTGGTCATCATGCCCCTGGCAGATGCGCCACAACTGGTACCAACAGGCACATGTTTCAGGCTGTCATGGCAGCGCAGGCATTTATGGAACATTACCCAGACAGGGCCTGAGGCTGCAGAGGGCTGCTCTTACATCAGCAAGCGACAACTTCCATGAACAGCCTGGTGCCATCCATGCTTATACTGAGCTAATGGATAGACGGTCTGGTGAGATGATGGCCCTCATCAACCGTGGTTTGTCCATGCTTGAACATGTGGTGGGAGTGCAGCGACAACCGTGTGGATGTAGGCCAGCAACACCAACAGCTGGCAGTCAACGTGGACATGCTAGGACACCAAAGGGCTCCTGTAGTGGCAGTACCAGCCCCTGCACTGAGGGGGGGTGCTGTCCACACCACACCACAGCAGGCCACGAGCATGTGGTCCTGGCCAGTCCCAGGAGGGATCTTGCTCCAGCGGACATCTGTCATCATCAGGGGAGAGTAGCACATCAAGGCCTGTACCTGGACATGCCCATAGAACCCCTGGCAGGCACAGCCCATGTGTCCATGGCCAGAGGCAGTGAACTGCACACCCTGCCAGGTATAGTCTGCAGCTGTACATAAACACCTGTGTAGGGCAGCCACATGGCAGAACTATGTGAATGCATACCCACACACTATACGAACACACCTAGGGCAGCCCCCATAACTACACACACCACATCACCATACCCAGTTCACCTCATTACACCCCTTTCCCACACACATGGTGTCAAATGTATGGCCCACCCTTGGCCTCTGGCAAACCAACAACACATCCTGTGCATATGATGGTACCTGTGCCAAATCCCTGTCATCCAATGAAGGGACAGGTTAATATTTTTCTGATGCACACAGTGACTGTACTACAGTGTACTAAAGTACTGCAGTGTAACATGTTGTCAGGAGTATAGTTTAATGCATACTTTTCAGGTAGTGTAGCCATCCAGCAATGATGCATTATAGCTGTTAGTAACACTGGTTGATTGTGGTCTCCATAATGTTATCCATCTTTGTTGTAGGTGTGCATGTGTCAGCAGGAGGATGGTCTACAGTCATATTCCACAAGGGGTATGGCACTGTGGTGACACCATGGCTGTGACATATCTAGGGGTACAGCTGAACACATGTCACAGGTTTGTATAACAGTCATTGCCTGTGCCACATGGACAGGTGACCTGCTGGGATGTGTATAAACTGCAACCTGATGTAGACCCATCCACATACACGCACACTCTTACATGGCAACACTGGGACTAGACCCCTAGGTATGTAGTGTTACTGAAGTGTGTGGCTTTCATTGCACACACCACACAGTGTTTAGGGTGAGGTGTGTTCCAGGTTACATGTTACATGCAGAACATCCCCAGATATGTATTGTATGCTAATAGGGGATGTAATGGGTGTATATGGACAATACATAGTGTGACATACCTTCATAGACACATTAACATACACATAACAGGCAGACACACGTCCGAGAGACTTGGGTCTATTGCTGCTAACTAACGTGACCATGTGTCCAATGTGTTACAGGTAGACTGCACACAGCACATGTATAACTGAGCTGGATTGTGGTATCAGTTACCTGTATGGTTGATGGTGACAGTGGTCACCATAAAGTGGTACATGGAACATATACTGGTTGTACCTTGGTGTAATGACAGTGTACACAGCACCCACATCTCCCAGTGGATATTGTACTCCCTGAAACCCATGATGACACTCTGACATGCCCACCATCACACATTGCCCACAACTGCGATACAACCCATTGTATATCCCAGCAGTGGCACTACAGGGATATGCATGTAATGCACATGCCTCACCCATGGGCAGCAACAGCACTATCTTTACTACTGTGTGGCAATGGGTATTGTAATAGGAGTATGTGGCCTCGGAATGCTGTACCCTACAGATATACGAACATGCACACATGCACACACTTGCCAGAACTCAATGGGTATCCCATGCTTATCAACCAATTTGTACAACACTGTTGTGCTGGTATTGCAAGACTCATGTAGCCAGTAGGGAGAGGAGCATAACAGGGTACATGTAATGTCCCATACAGCAGCAGCCACAACTGACTATGGCAATGGGTGTTGCAGTGGTTGTGAAGGCCGTCATGGAATTGTGCAGGTCTGCTAACACACAGACACTGCTCTCCTCAGTAATGCACATGTACACATGTGTCAGTACTGGGGTGCATTGCTGCAGGTGATCATAGCTGTGTACCTAGCTATTGTTCATGAAGAGATGGGTTGTGTAGGGGATGTGTGTACAGTGGTATCCTGCCACCTGCCATGTGGCAGCAGGCAATCTATCAACAGACACCACTGTGGTGATCCTTAAGGTGCGAGTGACATGCATCAGCCAATCCTATGGGTGCCTCCTGCACATGGCCCCTGAGGTGATCATGTTGACATGTATGCAACATGTATTACAACACATGGTTAGTGTCTGTGATGGAAACCTGTACCCAAGCATATTCTGTTGACTGTGGTAGTGTAGTGGAGGTACCCGTGGCATGTGGTACATACAGGGTATTGTCTCCTATATGTGCCAGTTATTACACAACTGGGCAGACATTTCAGTGACAATCAAGCAAAGGCTGCCTGTACATATCCCAGCTGGATACCTGCCATCTGCACATCTGTACAGGGACTGACAGTCATCGGCTTGGCAAGTAGCTATGCAGTAAGATGAATGTGTTGACAGATAGACATTTGACAACAATATGTATGCCACAACTACATGTTGGAAGCCCTCACTAACATGTGCTGTACAAACGGTAGTCTACAGTTACATTCCACATGTCGGATCATTATCCAGTAAGGGATATATACTGTGACACAGCTCACACACCAGGGGCACAACAGGGAGGCCTCAGAGTCCAGCTATGCCTGCAGGTGTGCCTGTTGTCAGTACTGCATTTAGCACTCTACTCTTGCCTGGGAAAGCACTGTCAACAGTAGTACGCCACGATACACTACATGTCAGGGTGACAGCTTGTACCCTGGGCTACTACCCCTGTATGTGACACATTCACATGGATAACAATGCTGTACAGGCCTCATATACTTGTGTGTCCCAGACATGACACTCACACCCCTTGCTACTGTAATGACAGCACATAGGCACATGTATTGCACATGGCATTACATACACTTATTACAGATGTCATTACCCTGCTATGTTATCGGACTGGGTGGTGAGAACTGGTTGCCAGGGCTAAGCCATGCTTAGCAGGTATCAACATTGCTCCAATATAACAGCTAAGCTGATTTGCGTAATGGTGAGCGAAGCCTACACTGTGTAAGTGCCTGTACATTTACCCATAGTTTAGCACCATTTAGCTTTGTGCAAACCCACGCAAACGAGCTTAAAGCTGCTCAAAACTGCCTTAACCACTCTGTATCCAACACCCCTTGTTCTGCCCAGCAACAAAATGAACAGCCTTTGCAGGTCTTGACCCCAGGACCCTGCACACTATAGTCACAACACTTAACCACTACACCATGACCACTGTGAAGACAGCTGTTGTTTTTCCAGTATATCTGTCAATACACATATTGATTAGTATTGAACAATTGCCTTTACTTCCACAATTGTGTAGTACTTGTTATTAATATGACTGTTGCATCACATATGTTGTTTTATCATAATGTACACATATCAGATACATACGGTGAAATACATCTGGGAAGGTATACACAACTGTGATGTTTACACATGACAGGAATATGGATATATACATATACATATGTTGATATATGTCTACATGTACATACACATGTATATTCATACATATGTCTGTATGCACATCTGTATAGTGCATCATATATATGGCCATGTGTAGATCTCTTTGTATATATATATATATATATATATATATATATATATATATATATATATATATATATATATATATGCACATCCTATGTGTACAGATATGCCTATTTATGTAGATATATATGTAGATATCTATAACTATATGTGCACACATATCTATTCTGATATACCTATTACTGTCAATATATATGTAGATATCCATAAGTATATGTTCATATGTATCTATATCTGTATATGAGTAGACATATATTGCTGTATATATGTATATATTTGAGTGTTTATATGTATATGTATATATATATATATATATATATATATATATATATATATATATATATATATATATATATCCATGTATGTCGATATGTATATGTGTATATATCTATATAGATATATTGATAATTATATGTACATATATCTTCACCATATGTCCAGAACATGGAGTGGAGTCTTACCTCAGACCCATTAGTCCCAACCTCTTAGTGCAAGAGGATGTCAGGTATGTATTTCAGGTATATATGTAGACTGTTGCTACTGTAATAGGGGTTGTCTTAACAGACATGTTGTGTGTGGCAGGTTACATCTGCTTTTAACATGTGCGCCATTGGTTACTGACAGACATCCTAAGGACATCATAGTACTGTATCACTGCTAGCACAGTAATGATCCTGTGGACTACAACAGAGATATGGCCAATAAATGTGGACAGTCTGACACACTCTGGTCAGTCCAGAGGTATACACAGAACTCCTTAGTGCAAGATATGTGGACCAAGCCTGACAATGTGGATGTTAACAGCTATGTAGATGGGTATATCACGTAAATACTGGAATACATATGCCCACGTAGGTTATGCATTCACACACTCCTAGCTGTCCTGACATAATAACCACTGGTGCAGAGCTCACATGGCCACATACTACCGACTAGTTAGTGACATACAGCTGTACAGCATCCCACTGTTTTGTCAGATATACATGACAGTTATAGTGACCTGGCAACAGTACATCTGGCAAATATCTGGACATAACATCACACTGGGTAAGTACACTAAGCTGCTAGGCATGTTACAAAGCACTGTGCAAACTACAGGCAGACTGCCACAAAACTGGCCTACATTTCTTATGGGGGAATACACATGTACCTGCAAATATAGTAGGCTCTACAGGCATGTCACAGCACAGAATAAAGGACATCTGTGTGAAAGTGCATATCCACAATCAATGTGAACACAACCACAGCCACATATGGTAAGCTAGATATTACAGTATATGGAATGTCTGATCAACACCATCCTCATATGTGCCACTCACACACTAACCCTACATATACTGGGCCACTACACAGTGTGGTCCGATGCCTGTCTGTGGTATGGGGCATGTGTTTGTTTGGCCCAACAAACATGTAAACTGATGGGGTACTATACACTGGAGCAGCATGTAACATCAGATAGAACAGGACCAACAACAATGACATCTACCACAGTCTGTATACAGGCCAAGGTACATATTCGCAATACACACACTGTTGACAATCACCATAAGTACACAGACCTCAGTACTGTACACACAACCACAGAATGCCCAGGTTATGTCCCCAAATATAACCCCTACTATACATAACATGTATAGTGATATCTCACTGGTTTGTTATCAGATATGATGTCAATAAATAATGGTGTACAGAACATATGCACCTCTTACTGTATGACATATGTACAAAAGATGACAGAGTTGTAGCTGGAGGCACAAACACAGGGCCAATATTGACATGTTGCTGTGATAACCTTATACATTTACTGTTGTAACAGCATCTGTTGTGACATATGTCCTATGAGGGATATGAAGTCAGTAACTCTCATGGCTGTCACCATGTACTGACTGCAATCCTCACACGATGCTTCTGCAGTTTTCAGATAGGTGTTCTGTGAGTAACACAAGAAACAAAAGGCACCACACGCTGCCCAGTCTGCAGATTACCCTACAAATGGGGGTTTCCTCAAAAACATAGCACTGTCATGACAGGTATTAAAACATGTAGACCAGCCATATCCACACACACTCTGTTAAACCAACATTACTCCGAATGCAGAATAGCAACACTTACATTCTGTAGTTATGTCAAACACATCCCCCTCCTGTGTGTTGGCCTGTTTCCACAGTGTATGTTGTTAGAGGAAAATCCCAAATCTATCTGTGATGCTGTTTGCCAAACATCAGATCAAGGTCCTTCTCACAGTGAATGAAAAGGCCCAACACCAACATGATATGTTCCTAGATACTGGAGTGTGTTTCCATGCAATTGGCTATGGGAATGTTACCACAGCTGTTCCACATGCAATCAGCTAGAGGAGAGCTGCAATTCATGCAGAGGCTATCAGCTGATCATGAGCATCACTTACAAAACATAAGTTGCTGCCTAAGCAAAGCAGGTGTAGTTCTCCACATCCACCAGAGAGGGAATAAGAGAGACAGACAGAGACAAAGTAAGTCAGGGAGGGGGTGGGAGAGTAAAACCTAAGCATGCTTGTGTTACACACCTACCACTACAGGGTTTCAAACTCCTGACTAACTATGTATTGTTATCACATGTCTATGCAGTTATTGCATGCAACACATAGCTTACATGTTGAGGAGCTGTCCAAACATATATGTGATGGTGAGTGACATCTGCAACAGTGATATGGTAGCGATAAATGAGGTGTAGTACATATGCCTGTCCATATGAACAGGTGTCAGCATCAACACAGCCACACCCCCTCAGGGACTCACACACATTGACATACTTGGCAGGGTCAGGAATACACTTCCTAACTAGTTAGTTTGCCACATTACAGTAATGTGCAGGTATCACATGCACCACAGGGGTTATCCAGAGGTTATATGGGCAAAGGGTATGTGAAGGTGTCTGACATCAGACAGCATGCTTCAGTATGCCAATGGGAGTTGTGATGAGTGTGGATCTGGTGAAAAGCATCATACACCACACACAGACACAGGGTGCCAGTACTGAGATGCATGTGTGCATTGCTTCACAGGTGTGTAGTTGTTGTCTGTGCCAGAAGGCTATACAAAGCTAGGTGAAGGGTATACCTTGGCATCAGGCCATATGACAATGGTCTGCAGTGTGGCTTAGAGGTGTAGTGTCTGGAGCGGCCACACAGGTAGGTATTGTATTCACCACCCAGTCACCTGGTTAACTATTGTGTGTGGCCATTGCTGTGCAATGCTTGCCATGTATGTGTTCTTTAGACCATGACATGGACGCTGTCTGGGATGTGCACACGTCCCACATGCATGTACAGTGACATGTGTAACTGTACCTGGGGTGTCTGGTCCATGTTGTGTACACAGATTGTTATCATAAGATGTGCCAGTCCTGGCCTCATGTGGTGGGAACTGGTAATGGAGTGCAGGTTGACCCTGCACGTACATTGATAGCATGATACAGGTATTCCCTGATGTCGGCATCTGCCAATACAGGGCAGACCATACAGGGCATGTGTTTAAGGCATGGTATGTCCTTTGTGGGTCACATTTGATGGCACTACAGGTGTTGCAGTCATCCAGTGGGGAACATAATGAAGGCACACTGTCTGCATGTAAGTGCCTATTGTACTGATGGACAGGGTGCCATGCCTTCTGTAGTCCACTGCAATCACACCATGGTTACTATCTGTGGGCAATATGCAGGGTACTACCATCATAGTGGTTGCTGCCTAGGCAAGTGTGTTTGTGTATGAGACATGGGTTGAGAGTGTTCCCTGGGTAATACAAGGGTTGCTAACTTTGTTCGCCAGGCCTTGATGTCACATGTAGGTGTATGGATTAGCAATCCAGCCTCTTGGCTATTTCACATCTGTTATCCTTGTAAGGTGGACATTGTGACATATAATAGGGCCACGATATAAGAAATTTGCAAAACCCACTCTACAATGAGTCTAGTTGTTAAACAGTCACAACCACCTCCACACAGGATATGAATGACAAGCACAGACACACACACTTGCCATGTCTGGGATTTGAATACCTACCTAACTAGTTTCTCACACTACAGCATTACCCAGTTGTAGGACACGCCATGGAGATTAAAGGAGTACTCCTTCCCCAAAGGTGTATTTCACTGTGAATGACATCAGCAGGCTTGCCAAAGAAAGTCAATTGAGGTTGTAGTGACTGTGAATGGCCTCAAAAGCATTGCATCCTACACAGACAAAGAAACACACACATCCACACTTCCCATTTGTTGGAATAGAACCCCTGCCAAAGTACTATATCACACTACAGCATTATGCTGTTATAGGACACACCACAGAAATTATTAGGCTACACTTTTCCTAAAGGTGTATTTCACTGGAAATGACATTGACAGGCTTGCCAAAGTAGGGCAAGGGAGGTTGTAGTGACTGTGAATGGCCTCAAAAGCATTGCACCCCACACAAACAAAGAAACACACACACAAACATACACACTTGCCATGTGTGGGAATAGAACACATACCAAAGTACTATATCACACTACAGCATTATGCGGTTATAGGATGCACCACAGAGATTACTGGGCAACTTCTTTTCTAAAGGTGTATTTCACTGGGAATAACATCGGCAGGCTTGCCAAAGTAGGGCATTTGATTTGTCGTGAGTGTGACTAGCCTAAAAATAATTGCTCCCTACACAGACAGAGACACACAGTTGCCATGTCTGGAATTATTACTTCTACCTGATTGGTTTTTCATGTTATAGGCCATGCCACAGAGATTATTGAGCTACTCTTTTCCCAAAGGTGTATTTTAAAGTGAATGACATCAGCAGGATTGTCATAGTAGGGCTATGGGAAGGGTAGTGTGTGTGCATGGGCCATAACCCATTCATCTAGAGGTAGACACACCACACTCAGGCAAATGCAGGTTTATATTCTGCAGGTACGTGTATACAAGTGCTAGATGACTACTGACTTGTACAGACATGTTGCACAGCTAGCACTTGTACCATGGAGTCTGTAATGCTGAGGGATACCAGTGGCTAATTTCTACAGTGACTGACATTTACACATTATGTGGTTGTAGCCATTTGGCTGTGTACTGAGTGGGACAGGCCTCATGATGGAAGGCTCTTTGTCACTGTCACTCTCTTCCACACATCTATGTATGTGTACTTTTGGCATATTATAGTGTGTTGTCCTTGGATATATGTGTGCATTCCTATCCAATGTGTGTGCAAAGCATGACTGGTGCATACTGAGGAGTGTATGCACTAACATCTGCAACTGTCAGATATGTATGGTCCACTGTTGTTGGCAGACATGGGCTTCATTTGTTTAAGTGCGTGAGCATTCCCAGTATGACCTTTCAGTATGTTGTTGTTTGACATTGCCTTCATTTCTCTGTGTGTGTGATCAACACTTGCTGCTGGGTCTGTGTATCCAGTTCAGCACCTTGGTACAGTACTGGCAGAGCATTCCATACTTCTACAGCCATCGACATGACAGTATGGCCTTATCTTGCTGTGGCAATACCTCACAGCTGTACAGATTCACACAGGTTACCCAGAGGCAGGGGTCATAAGTCAGGACATTACCCTATTGTGGTGTACGGGCAGGTTTGTAGCTACCCATTTTTGTGTTTGCAGCCAGGGATAGTGTGTGCACACAGCTGTGTGTTGGACCTTGCACATTCCATGCTGTCCGTGCTCCCACCCCCCTCTATTATTCTGTCCTCTTCCATACATTATGCAAACATTCTCTGATATTTTCCCTATAGTTATCACCTCGTCACAGCTGTGTTTTGGTGTTGGTCCATAGTTCATGCAGTGGGACATGGTGGACATGTTAATGTGGTTTGTCCACATGGCCTTGCATATGGCTTATGTGGAGTATGTTATGTTGTTATTTGGGTGTCGATGACATAACATACATTGGCAGTACGAGTGAGACGCAGGCCTTTCGCAGAGGCCTGTAGGCCATTTGGTGCTGATGCAGGCCAGCTGTACCAGGCCGTTACATTCTGTCAGTCCTACAGTCCCAGACTGCCATACAGTATATTTCCCTGGGGTGACAGGGTAGGTGTGCTAGGTGTTCATGCCAATACCTTCTATCAGTGTTGATCAGGTGGTGTGGATGATGGCAGGGTGCTACTTACAGCTAGGGACACACCTGCATGGGACACCTGCACTGCATGCTGTATTCTTTCGCTATTGCCATACACAGGTGGGGGTCATATTGTACCCATTCCCAACAACAGGGATACGACCAGAGAGGTACCTTTGGGTAGTGTTTGGGTGAGCTGGGTGCATGTGTGCTATGGACACTATTTGCATCTGACTCACAGATATGCATGGAACATTCCACTTATGCTGGCTCGTGCAGTGACATCAGCCGTTTCCCAATACATCAGTCCTATAACCTTTGTGATCTGCAAGTGTTTGGCCAGACATCATCGGTATTCCCTACTACAAACCCAGATAATGTGATGCATACCTGTATGTGCAATTACAAGGATGTGTCCATTTCACAGTTACACATTATATACTGTATGTCTGGGGAACTTTTCCCTTGTGTACTGCTTGTATATCTAGCCCAACAGTCATACCATGTCCATCTTTCAGATGGTGACACATATTAGCACCATACATTTACAATGGCTTACTGCTAGCATGTGTTATACTAGGGAGAATTGTCTTTGGCACTGAAGTTGTGAGGACTTGGCCCTGTCATTGGCAGTAGTGGGCAATGGCCACCAGGTCAAACCTTAGCATGCATACATACTGACCACTCTCACACAATATGAAACACACACCAACCTAACACAAGCATACCTGCATATTGTATAAATGCTACAATCTATCCTGCTACCTTGGCCACCTCAGGTCATTTCTACACAGGACTGGGGGGGGCACACCTGACTGTTATTACATTTCTACACAGGATTGGGGGCACACCTGACTGTTACTACATGTCTACATAGGATTTGGGGGCACACCTGACTGTTTCTACATTTTTACACAGGATTGGGGGGCACACCTGACTGCTTCTACATTTCTACATAGGATTTGGAGGGCACACCTGACTGTTTCTACATTTCTGCACAGGATTGGGAGGCACACCTGACTGTTTCTACATTTCTACATAGGAGTGGGGGGGCACACCTAACACTTGTACACATTTGCTATGACTGTACTGGTATGTCAGGTACTCCATTACATCATGTATTCTAACCTATCATGCTGACTAGAGGCATATCAGTGTACTACAGCTCTTAGGTTTGATTGACCTACATATCAGTTTCTGACTTCCTACCCTTCAAACTAACATACCACTGTCTGACCTGCTTTAGTCTGTCTGTGTAGGCCTGAAGGGGAGGTTACCCATAGCCATCATTCAGAGTACTTAGCACAGCCTTTGTTTGTGTTTGTCTACACCTGTCCTGGTGGCTGAGACTACTGTTGGGTATGTGAACCTCCCTGACTAGCATGTGTGAGTCATATGGACACACATGTGGCTCAGCACATTTCCTGCAGTGGGTTTTGTCGCCATGTGTAGTATTGGCTACTATGGTGACACCAGTATTTGTTACAGATCTCCTGGTGATTATATAGATGTCTACTATCTGCTGGCATTCCATTCAGCCACCCAATTCCCTTGCATGCTCACATCCATGCCATAGATACAAGTAACAACACATACTACTCCATTCGGCAATTGGTAAGGAGAGTGACTTACCTTGTGGGTGTGCCAGTATTGAGGATGGTGCTGGAGGGCTGCCTATGTCAGATGCACATAGTACACTCCCTATACATGGTTGACCATGGGTAGTGTCATGTTTGGCATCCCTTTTACTGTATGTGCGAGTCAGAGAGTGGTGTCATTCCCTGGGTACCTCATGTGCCAGTGTATGTGTTAAGCATTGCCTCTTTGCCAAGGACAGTGCATACTGGGCATGCCTTTTTCTGCATACTGGGGCAAGCTCAAATTGTTCCTCCTCTGAGTCACTCTGTGGCTGTGCAGGCCTTGGCAATGGTGGTGGGGCTGTGTGGGCCCTGCCCCATGCTGCCCCTGCTGCAGCTGTTTCTGCATGATCATATTGTGTAGCATGAGACATACAATAACAATTTGAGTATATGTAGCTGGGGAGTACTGCAAGGCTCCACTGAATGTGTCCAGGCACTGGAACCATGACTTGAGCATCCCAAACACATGCTCTATTACAACTCTGGTCTCTGCGTATGCTTCATTATGGAGTTCTTGTTCGGGTGTGTCTGTGCATTTCTGATGGATGTCATCAGCCACGGCTCCAGTGCATAACCAGCATCCCCCACTAGGTGACTGTAAGGGATTCTCCCACTGGCAAATCTCTTGTACAGCTGAGTCAGATGCCAGATGTGGGAATCGTGATTGCTTCCAGGGCAGCCATCACACACATTCATTATAATGCCCTGGGCATCACACATGACCTGGCAGTTGATGGAGGGGAAGCCCTTGTGGTTGATGTAGACCCTACCCCACTCACCAGGTGGTTTGATGCATATGTGCGTGCAGTCTATAGCCCCCACTACCTCAGGGTATTCTGCTATTTGGTGGAAGAGATGCATATTGCTGGCCAATGCCTCATGGGTGTTGGGGAAATATACGTGCTCACTGGCATGTGCTGACATGGCATCCAGGAACTGGTGGACTACCCTGGATGCTGATGCCTGTGAGATCACCATTATATCTCCAGTTGGCCTTTGGAAGGTACCTGTAGCTAGTATTCTTAGGCCTACACATACCTTGGTATCCACTGGGATGGGTTCCCCTCTGTTAGTTCTGTGTGTGAGGCGTGGTTGGCACAGCTCAACAATTTGCTGTAGGAGATCTCTGTCCACCCCATAGTGCTCCACTATCTCCAGCTAATGGATCTCCTTGTAGGTTACTCTGGGTCTGTACACTCTTCTCCATCTCCTCAGTGTGGGTTGGTCGACAGCATTCTCATCCTCACCACTCTTAACCACTTCCACATGTTGATTTATGATAGCTATTGCTGCCCCTATCATTTTGTTGTTTTTGTTTGTTAAAATTTCCCCACTTGTATACACCGGTGGTGTAGAGTATATGGGAAAAACCAGAGGGAAAGGTGTTTGCATAGTTTATTGTAGTGTTCTGGGCTGGGTTGGTATGCTGCCTGTGTAATTGGCTGATTCTGATACATTTCACCTGCCAGCTATGCTAGTTCTCCTAGATTACCTTCCTACTGCTGTTTTTCCTTCCCATTGTCTTCCTGTTTAAGCTTGGGGGTGCCGCGCAAACACAGTGCTCATATGTGCACAGAGGTGCTATTTTCTGTTTTTTTTTTCGTTTAAAACCCGGTGCGCAGAGCGCACACCCGCTTAAGCAATGTAAAGAGTGTTAGGCAATCTCAGACACACACCCTCGCTTAGCCCTGCTAAGCTAAGGTCAAACCCGAGCCACAGGGCTCCAATCCGCTTACAGTATGCCTGACACACCCCCTATGATGTCAGCTAACTCCTAGGCTTGCACCATGCTATTCCTGCTCTTACACTGTTGGGTGCTGACTAGCATGCAGGAGAAATCTGGGATTCAGTATCATTCCCCTCATTTGCATAGGATTTCCTGCTGATGCATAGTTACAGGTCCCACACTGAGCCTCCCCCCTTAGCAACCACTATTCACTGGCCATGTTGTCTTCTGCCTGCCATTGAGTATAATGGCAAAATAGTGATTTTGGTTAGAATGCTTATTTTAGGGTTTTTATTTTATTTTTTGCCTGATCCCATTTGCGTGCTGCTGCCCTACAATTAAACAGCCGAGATCCGCTAAAAAAAACAGTTAATTTCTTTATTTTTGCATCTGTTTTCCATGCCAATGGCCATATATCGTTCCATTGGCATGCTTTCTACATAATATCCACCCTTTATATGGAGCTGTCATGGCTACATTTTGTAGTTTGCACTACCGAGTACATTTCTACAGATTCCACTAGTCCTGCACGGCAGGGTTCCAGCTTCCAGGATCACAAATTCACTTCATTTGCATGGATTTCACCTGCAAATGGGGTAATTTGCATACAGGAGCTGAGTCCGTGCAGAACTAGTGCAGGAGCGCTCATGCACGTCCCAGCAGCTTATTCCTGGATCGCACTGCAGCCATATTGCCTGCTGGAGCTCCTGCACTAGTTCTGCACACCGTGCAGGTCTTGCTGAATCCTGGGGATTATCTTTAAAGTTAAAGTGACATGTTTTCTGTGACAAGCTTATCAAGACAAGTTGTATGATTAGCTAAACATTAAGTAGCAGTAGTTATTTAGTAGTTTAGTTTAGTAGTTTAGTTTAGTTTAGTAGTTCTTGAAATACAACAAGTCCAAATTCATTTGCTGCAGATTGATGTGTGCATTACACAATGGTGATAAAACATGAGCCAAAAAATAAAAAGACATTCCCTGAAATTTATTAATGGCCCTGCTCTCACAACATGAGATTTTGGGATTCAGGGACATTAGCCATAATGAGGTAAGACTTCTTTATCCGCTGATATGCATGTCTCTGAAACTTAGTTACTAAACTGTACTAGTACATTGCTGGTTAAGTACATAAAACACACATACACACTACAGTCTGTATCTGTCCCTGGCATGTCCACCCTTCTGTGGTTCTCCCAGCCCCGATCCATGCAATAGCTGAAGTGCCATTACAATGTGTCTGAAATACCCTTGTGGCTAGTGTTCACCCACCCCTGATCACTGTAATACTTTAACTGTGGTATGGCACTGCCTTGTTTCTGATGATTCTCCCCAACCCCCAATCCTCATAATGATGCCTGCACCGTTAAGGTACTTAAGTATAATGTACTCCTGGTGTATAATGGTCCCCCCACCTCCCAATCCATATTCAGATGCCGCTGCTGTTAAGGCACTTACGTATAATGTATACCTGGTGTTAGTGATGCCCCCACACCAGATCCCTATATTGTTGGTGGTGCTGTTAAGGCACTTAAGTATAATGTAGCCCTTGTATCTGATTTCCCTCACCCCAATACTTGTAATGGTGTCAATGCCATTAAGGTATGTAACTAGCATGTTTCCCTGGAGTTTAGTTCCTCCCCACATGCCCCAGTCCTTGTACCACAGTCATGATATGTAGTTGAATGCAGCCTTTTGGTTGTGTTTACACTTCACAAAGTGGTGGAGTTGGCCGGTTTCATATTGAAAGCACGAAAGTTACAAAGTGCGAACGCTCAGATGAGCGAAAATGCCACAAATCGAAGTTTGTTTTTTTTCATCGCAGTACAGTGAAGATCTGAATATTTGCCCTTTCTTCACTGTAGTGCAATCTCGGAGTAGGAATATATATTTAGCGGGGGGTGCGGCATTTTCGCTCATCTGAGCATTCGCACTTTGTAACTTTCGTGGTTTCAATAGGTATCCGGAGTTGACCATGTTGATCTACACTGCTAAGCAATTTCTTAAATTGCTCATTGTGTAGATACCTTCCTGGATACTATTCTAGCAGAGAGAGCACATTAGCATATGCCTCTCCTCCAGACTCTCACTTTAGCATTTGACATGGCTGTGGAACCATCCTTAAACAGTGCTGCATGTCTTCATGCTGTGGCACCCTTGCAGCTCTGTACTAGGTTGGTTGCTGGATACCAAAAGGTCATTTAGATGTGTACATGGAGGTGCACACATCACAGTACCTTCATGAATATTCCACACTGACAGGATATTACAAATTTTGCTTAAAAATAACAGTAATAAATGTATTTTATGTTATGCTAATGAGAGTAAAAATAAATTAGGAAAAATACAAGTTGTATAAGTTTGTAAAAGTGCATAAAATATAAGGAAACTATACCTATAGATTGGTTTAGAATCATAAAGACCATTCATTACACAGTTATATAAATTATTTAAAAATTATAAAAACTTATACACACACACACACACACATATATATATATATATATATATATATATATATATATATATATATATATATATATATATATACATATATATATATATATATATATATATATATGAAATTACTTGCCACTACATTACCAATGCACTTTCATTGACAGTAAATATGTTGTAAAACTTCATCAGCTATCACTTTCATCTAAATAAAAAAAATTGAAGTAAGGTGATTGCAAATAAAACAAATACCTTATATTTGCAATCACCTAAAATAATCAAAAACTTTGCTTTTAAAAGGGGGCGTCTCCCCACTCACCCTAACAGTGAATATCCCCAGAAGTTAAATATACTAATCACACAGTCTCACAGCTATTACAGTATATTACAGTATATTACAGATAAACTATGGTAGTTTGACATTGTATAATGCAACCACTCACACTAATAAGAAAAATTACTAAAAATAGCAACATACGATGAATGCATTCCATGACCAAATCTATCTATCTATCTATCTATCTATCTATCTATCTATCTATCTATCTATCTATCTATCTATCTATCTGTCTATCTGTCTATCTATCTATATGTAGACTGGCAGGTGGTGGATACATGTGCGATGTTTGTATCGAGATCACGGGACAGTGCAGGTCGGGGGATTTACCCTTTTCTGCACTGTAGTGTGATCTCAGAGTTGGAATATAAAAGTTGCATGGGGTTTTGGGGGTGCACATACTGATTGTCAATGCATTGTAGTATGGACACCAGAGTGCAGGAAGTCGAATTCGACTTTGAATGCTTTGGTGTCTGATCTTTCATATTGTTTACTATTGTGAATATCGAACATGTAAACCGCATTTTTGATAGGTTTATGTTGTGATGTTCGATGCTTTAATAGTAAACTATATATATGTATATATATATATATATATATATATATATATATATATATATATGGAAGGGAACACTTTATAATCCTGAAATTCTGAAATATCGAATTTCTGAATCCCGAGATTATAAAGCCGAAAGCTCAAAACTCCGAAACACCAAAAATGCGAATTTCAAAATCCTGAAGTTCGGCGATGTTGAAGTAGCGCTTCTGGTGTTGCAAGGTGTGAATGGATAGGTGGAAGTTCAGGTAAGTATTTATGTTTAAGGGTTTTGGTTAGGGGCTTTAGTTTGTGTCAGTGCGTGTTGTGACTGTGATGTGTGTCTGAGGGGAATGTAGGTGTGTGGTGGTGTTTTTGTGTGTTTGTCTGTGTAGTGTGACCTTGGAGTTAGTATATTTAAGTAGGGGGGGGTGTGGGGTGCACAGTGGCTTGCTCCCATGCTTGTATGTAGTGTAGGTTTGTCTGTTTGTGTGTGGGGGGAAGGTGTGTGTATGTGTATGTGTGTGGTGTATGGTTATTGTAGGATTCGTGATTTTAAAATCCACTCTTCTGGGGTTTCAGGATTGTAAGGTTTCGGCTTTCTGATCTTGAAATTCTGAAATTCGATATTTCAGGATTTCAGGATTATAAAGTGAAAAAAAAAAAAAATATATATATATATATATATATATATATATATATATGTGTGTGTGTGTGTGTGTGTGTGTGTGTGTGTGTCTGTGTGTAGATATGGCTCTCTATCAGATGATTGAGTTTTCAGCAACTCAAAATTCATATGGTCGAGACCATATGATTGGGTTTCTGAAAACTTGAAGAATCTAACTTTTTTTATATATATTAAATGTCTTTTTATTTTCATGTAAGTTGCGATGTTCATCCTTCTCTTTGAAATTTATTTAAGCAATAACCGATGACATGGTGTGGTATATTGAAGATTTACCCATGGTTGGTGTGGTTTAATTACGAGGGTGAAGCCCAATTCATTAAATAAAGCCAATCATGGGTAAATGTTCAGTATACCACAACTATGGAGACAGTTATCGCTATTATACAATGACATTATTTAAGAAAAAAAATACTTTTCTTAAATAATGTCTTTGTATAATGGTGCATAACTGTTCTTTTGCTGGTTGTGGTACACTGCTTCCTTGTTTTGATGTACTGAGCATGCATATGGGACTTGCATCTCACACATACCGAGTATATCAATGCTTTGAAACGGAAGCAACGGAGAAAAGAAAGTCTCCGTTTTTTATTTCTTTATTTTTTTTTTTTGTTAAAAAAAATGTTTTGAGTACTTTTTACCAGCGGAAAAAAGTCCGGGCGACCGGACCTTTTTCCGTTGGTATATTGTGAGATTTACAACAGGCACGCTGGCCAATCAGCGTGCACATTTTGGAATATTAATGGGGAGTCATTGTATAATTTGTGTTTTTTCCTAACTGGAATTATACATAAGGGTGACACAGAATGATTTTGTAATGTGCTTAAGGCATCCTTGGACTATTCTGATACTTAAGGAACTTGTTAACAAAGCAGTTGACTAGCAGACAAAATATTTGGGCTAGTACAAGCCTCAAAGGATAAAATACACACAGAAAATATATTGTTTACTTTCCTGGAAGAAGCTACTGTGTCACAATTACATCTTGCCTGGTAACAGGAAATGAACATGGTCACTCTTTTTTTCCCATGGTCTAGCATGACTAGTCATCTCTGATTTGCTTTTTAATGTAAATATTTATAAATACATCATAAAGTCAGCTGAGCTTATACTACTTTAAAAGGCAATGTATTCTTAGTTCTAATTAGACAGGTTATACCATCTTGTTAGCTGTATCAGCTATGTAACAACAAATTCATCATGTAACTCATATACACAATAAACTGGCAAAGTATCTGAATGTTTCAAGGTGTCATTCTCATTTGTTCACCAGACATTCTAATACCTCAGACACGTGGGCAGTGGATGAAGAGGGAGCAGAATTATATACTTTTTCAAAATGAGCTCTCAACATTTGTTTACAATGCCTACAGATGTTACACTAACATCTGTGGGCAGATCCATAAGAAGAGGGAGACTAGAGTGCCTAGCCTGCAACTTGCATTACTTTGTCAGTATTTTGTACACCTGTGGACCATCTTTGTAATACTGCATGGACAACGTACCTTAGCCATTTCTCATTGTCTGTTCAAAGTCACTTGAATCGTTTCATCTAGTTTAGTTTTAGTTAGCTCTTGTGCAACTGGAGCTGCCTTATATTTTCCAAATTCCCTATTCACCGCCCTGAGATGCTCTTATTGGGAATACAGCTCATCTGTCCATGAGTGTTGGAGTATCTCCATGATCTCAGTTGTGACTAATTTACTCTAATTACAGTGTCCCCCTTTTACCCTGATATTCTTCTATAGGGAATGCAGCTCCTGTGTCCATGAGTGTTGGCATATCTCCATGATCTGAGTTATGACTAGTTTACTCTAATTACAGTGTCCGCCTTCTGCACAGAGATGCTCCTGTAGGAAATGCAGCTGCTGTGTCCATGAATGTTGAAGTATCTCCATGATCTCAGTTGTGACTAGTTTACTCTAATTACAGCTTCCCCCCTTTATGTAAATTTCAAGTTCTCTTCCTTCACATATCCCCCATCTTCTTTTCTAATGACCAAAGCACTGCTGCTACTACTACTACTACTACTACTACTACTACTATTACTACTTTTTTGAAGCCTATACCATTGCTACTACTTTGGAACCTATGTCATCATTACTACTTTGGAGCCTATGTCATTGCCACTACTTTGGAACCTATGTCATTGCTATTACTTTAGAATCTATGTTATTGTTACAACTTTAGAACCTATGTCATTGCTACTACTTTGGAACCTATGTCATTGCTTTTACTTTGGAACCTATGTCATCATTACTACTTTGGAATCTATGTCATTGCTACTACTTTGGAACCTATGTCATCATTACTACTTTGGAACCTATGTCATTACTACTACTACTTTGGAATCGATGTCATTGTTACTACTTTGGAACTTATGTCATTGGTACTACTTTGGAACCTATGTGATTGCTACTACTTTGTAAACTATGTCATCATAACTACTTTGGAATGTATGTCATTACTACTACTTTGGAACCTATGTCATCATTACTACTTTGGAACCTATGTCATTGCTACTACTTTGGAACCTATGCCATCGTTACTACTTTGGAACTTATGTCATTACTACTACTTTGGAAACTATGTCATTGCTACTACTTTGGAACCTATGTAATCATTACTACTTTGGAACCTATGTTATCGTTACTACTGTGGAACCTATGTCATTACTACTACTTTGGAACCTATGCCATTGTTACTACTTTGGAACCTATGTCATCTGTACTACTTTGGAACCTATGTCATTGCTACTACTTTGGAACCTATGCCATTGTTACTACTTTGGAACCTATGTCATCGGTACTACTTTGGAACCTATGTCATTGCTACTACTTTGGAAACTATGTCATCATTACTACTTTGAAACCTATGTCATTACCACTACTTTGGAACCTAAGCCATTGCTACTACTTTGGAACCTATGTCATCGTTACTACTTTGGAACCTATGTCATTGCTACTACTTTGGAACCTATGCCATCGTTACTACTTTGGAACCTATGTCATTACTACTACTTTGGAATCTATGTCATTATTACTACTTTGGAACCTATGTCATTGCTGCTACTTTGGCCCCTATGCCATCATTACTACTTTGGAACCTATGTCATTTCTATTACTTTGGAATCTATGTTATTGTTACGACTTTAGAACCTATGTCATTGCCACTACTTTGGAACCTATGGCATTGCTATTACTTTGGAACCTATGTCATCATTACTACTTTGGAATCTATTTCATTGCTACTACTTTGGAACCTATGTCATCGTTACTACTTTGGAACCTATGTCATTACTACTTTGGAACCTATGTCATTGTTACTACTTTGGAACCTATGTCATCGGTACTACTTTGAAAACGATGTCATCATTACTACTTTGGAACGTATGTCATTGCTACTACTTTGGAACCTATGCCATCATTACTACTTTGGAACTTATGTCATTACTACTACTTTGGAACCTATGTCATTGCTACTACTTTGGAACCTATGTAATCGTTAATACTTTGGAACCTATGTTATCATTACTACTTTGGAACCTATGTCATTACTACTACTTTGAAACCTATGTCATTGTTATTACTTTGGAACCTATGTCATCAGTACTACTTTGGAACCTATGTCATTGCTACTACTTTGGAACCTATGCCATCATTACTACTTTGGAACCTATGTCATTACTACTACTTTGGAACCTATGTCATTGCTACTACTTTGGAACCTATGTCATCATTACTACTTTGGAACCTATGTCATTATTACTACTTTGGAACCTATGCCATCATTACTACTACTTTGGAATCTATGTCATTGTTACTACTTTGGAACCTATATCATCAGTACTACTTTGGAACCTATGTGATTGCTACTACTTTGGAAATTATGTCATCATAACTACTTTGGAACGTATGTCATTGCTACTACTTTGGAACCTATGTCATCATTACTACTTTGGAACCTATGTCATTGCTACTACTTTGGAACCTATGCCATCGTTACTACTTTGGAACTTATGTCATTACTACTACTTTGGAAACAATGTCATTGCTACTACTTTGGAACCTATGTAATCGTTACTACTTTGGAACCTATGTCATTACTACTACTTTGGAACCTATGCCATTGTTACTACTTTAGAACCTATGTCATCAGTACTACTTTGGAACCTATGTCATTGCTACTACTTTGGAACCTATGCCATTGTTACTACTTTGGAACCTATGTCATCGGTACTACTTTGGAACCTATGTCATTGCTACTACTTTGGAAACTATGTCATCATTACTACTTTGGAACCTATGTCATTACTACTACTTTGGAACCTAAGCCATTGCTACTACTTTGGAACCTATGTCATCATTACTACTTTGGAACCTATGTCATTGCTACTACTTTGGAACCTATGCCATCGTTACTACTTTGGAATCTATGTCATTACTACTACTTTGGAACCTATGTCATTGCTACTACTTTGGAACCTATGTCATTGTTACTACTTTGGAACCTATGTCATTATTACTACTTTGGAACCTACGTCATTGCTGCTACTTTGGAACCTATGTCATCATTACTACTTTGGAACCTATGTCATTGCTATTACTTTGGAATCTATGTTATTGTTATGACTTTAGAACCTATGTCATTCATACTACTTTGGAACCTATGGCATTGCTATTACTTTGAAACCTATGTCATTGCTACTACTTTGGAACCTATGGCATTGCTATTACTTTGAAACCTATGTCATCATTACTACTTTGGAATCTATGTCATTGCTACTACTTTGGAACCTATGTCATCATTACTACTTTGGAACCTATGTCATTACTACTACTTTGGAACCTATGTCATTGTTACTACTTTGGAACCTATGTCATCAGTACTACTTTGGAACCTATGTCATTGGTACTACTTTGGAAACTATGTCATCATTACTACTTTGGAATGTATGTCATTACTACTACTTTGGAACCTATGTCATCGTTACTACTTTGGAACCTATGTCATTGCTACTACTTTGGAACATATGCCATTGTTACTACTTTGGAACTTATGTCATTACTACTACTTTGGAAACTATGTCATTGCTACTACTTTGGAACCTATGTAATCGTTACTACTTTGGAACCTATGTTATTGTTACTACTTTGGAACCTATGTCATTACTACTACTTTGGTACCTATGTCATTGTTATTACTTTGGAACCTATGTCATCGGTACTACTTTGGAACCTATGTCATTGCTACTACTTTGGAAACTATGTCATCATTACTACTTTGGAACCTTTGTCATCACTACTACTTTGGAACCTAAGCCATTGCTACTACTTTGGAACCTATGTCATCGTTACTACTTTGGAACCTATGTCATTGCTACTACTTTGGAACATATGCCATCGTTACTACTTTGGAACCTATGTCATTACTACTACTTTGGAACCTATGTCATTTTTACTACTTTGGAACCTATGTCATTGTTACTACTTTGGAACCTATGTCATTATTACTACTTTGGAACCTATGTCATTGCTGCTACTTTGGAACCTATGTCATTGCTACTACTTTGGAACCTATGCCATCGTTACTACATTGGAACCTATGTCATTGCTACTACTTTGGAACCTATGTCATCGTTACTACTTTGGAACCTAATGTCATTACTACTACTTTGGAACCTATGTCATTGCTACTACTTTGGAACCTATGCCATTGTTATTACTTTGGAACCTATGTCATTGCTATTAATTTGGAACCTATGTCATTTGCTACAAGTTTGGAATACTCAGAGTTCAAACTGCTTTTGACATTTACTAACTGATTTGCATTGTAATATGTTCTATGTTGGCTATGGGGGTGCTCTTAAACCATGTCAGGTCATCAGATAACTGCAGTAAGTCTGCCTCTGAAAGATTATAGGTTTGTAGATAATTTGGGTTGGGATCTAATGATGAAAAGGACTGAATGATGGTTAGATCTGGCTAGTAAAGGGGCATCTGTAGATGCAGTGCATACTGAATTTATATTGGCAAGGACACTCTGTGGTTTAGAGAGTTTATATTGACAATATATATATTATATTGACCATTTTATGGGAAATAGTTGAAATCCTCAAGAATATTAGTACTTGGTTTAATGTGAAGGCTTCAAACATGTTTAGGTATGCCTTGTGAGTTATGAGTATCAGAGAAGGGGTTCTGTAGTTAGCTAAGATACATAGGACAGCTTATTGACAGATAAGATGCAGAGGAGTTTGAAAGTGGCATCTTGCTTTATAAATGTAGCTATGATGTAATTACAAAGGGATATGGAAACACCACCACTGGTAACAGTAACACCTCAGTGCAAATATAATGCACATTTATTTGTGGAGCTGTCTGGCAATCTGTATAAATGGGCTTCAGACATGCCTTTTGTAGTCAAACAATGTGTTATCTTCATTATAAATTTTGAAAGAGAATTGAAAAAAGTTTGACTTAGTGGTAGGCATTAAAATCTGGTAAGTAGGGAATGTCATAATTGCATTTGAACCATATTTCTGTGGGAAAACTGATGTCAATATTTTCCAGGGTCATGAGTGCTTCTAGGGAGGGTAATTTCTTACTGAGGCTTCTAGTATTTTGGTAGTGCTACATTTACACTATCATGGCTGGGTTTGGATAGGTTGGTAGATTGAGCCGACTGACATTAACTAAAAAAGGCACCATGGATGTGAAGAAAGTTTTGGGCAATATATGAAGCCCCAAAAAGAGTGGAACAGGCCATCTCTAGCAAAACAGGTAGGACTGTCAGACTGTCATTGTTAGATATGATGACATCTTTAGACAAAAGAGTTTATTTAAAATAACTAAACCCAGATTATCTGAGAAAAATGGGAGGCCTCAGACTCTTCTTCCTTTTTTGTCTTTGTATGTGGGAAGTAATCCTAGATTTTTTTGGTTAGCTCCTCTTCATTTACTTAATTTTGGCCTGATGAGATCTATATTAACACACAGTGCACCTACATATCAAAAAGGAGATTATTTCCTAACATCAACGTCCTAAAGAGAATGAGATTGAGGTTAGCATCAAATTGGAGATACACCCTTCTGTTGATGTTTTAGATTTATATAAACCAAGGATATGCATTTCAAGTCATTTAAACACAAATGGAGGGCAGCCATATTGCAAGTATACCTGGATGAAGGGACTTGAGTTCCTGTGTAAGGTATCATACTCTAGCATCTGACAGGTAACTGCCATCCCTCTGTGTTTATCCAGGTGAGTGGTACAAACTACATTCGTGTGTTTCAATATAATGTTGCCTACGGCTAACACATGTCTGTCTGTAGTGACTGGCCAAAAGAGCCTTCTGTTTATAGGTTTAGGAATGCCATTTTGATGAACCCTCTTTGTAAGGTTTGTGTTGAATGGTGCTATATGTGTGATTGGTAGAGTGTCCTTGTGTTGATGAAGATTTTGTATGCCAGGCCTATGCTGCAGAGTCCTTCAAGGCTTGCGGAGAGACTTCTTAACCATCTCAGTATAAGAATGCACATTTTTGGTGAGTGAAATACTGATGTGAGGTCGGTGTGGATGCTGACATTTTGTTCTGGTGAGAAGCTAGCCTCCAAATTTACTGAGTCTTTACACCACTTACATGTAGATTCAGTTTATAGCTGAAGTAAATGGTTGTCAGTAAGCCTAAGGCTCCTACACTATTACTGGTAGATGTAAGATATACCAGTAAAGGGACACATACTAAGCCTTGCAGACCCTCATCTGGGGGTGCTAATCAGTCATATAAAATAAGTAACAGAACCAGACGTTTTGAAAGAAATGTTTTTCAAGCATGTGCAATATTAAAATACTACCACAGGAATTAGAATTTCTAAAATAATAAACAGTCACTCCCAAGAATAGCAGCATTACCCCTGCAAACTGGTCAAAGTTGTCATGGTACTCCACTTTACCAGACCATTCTTAGGTCTTGTATCTGAATACTGTGGGAATTAAAAATATGAAACAATAAGTTCTTAAGTTAAAGAAAATGTCAGCAGATTGATCACTATAAACAGGTGTAGAAGCGTATTCCTCTGTATGGCCAGTCTGTAATCACGTTGGGTCAGATGAAGATACCATAATGGAATGTGGAATGCACTTTCTAAGTTTTCTTTTCTCTGGTTCCCAGCCCATAAAGCATTTATCCTGTAGTCATCATCATTGTTTATAAAATCTAGCACTTAATCTGATGTTTGAACACTTTCAACCTGTCTTAGAATATAATTTTCAAACAAAAGGGATATGGTGTATTTGTGTTCTCTTTTTTTGACTTAGCAGTTGCAACAATGACCACCATATATCCTCCTGCTTCAGGACCACTTTAAAGAATTCATTGTGGAATCTGACCTTTGTGCCAAGTGGGCACTGGCTGGTGTAGAATTTGCTATGTAGTATCATCATCTTTCTCTAACTAAAGAAATATGCTAAACACTGGCAGAGTCTTGGACTCAGATAGGTGGCTGTGGAACAAACGATTTACGTGCCTGTTCAGTGTCTAGCTTCATGGTGGGGGCAAGGTTCAAGATGGTCACTAACCAAATTTGTAAAAAAGAATATAGACCATACTACTCACAACCCTTCTGCAAGACAAATATTTGCAGATTGCGTCTTCTCCCAGGTTGTCTTGATCATCTAGGCTTCTATGGGGGTACATTGAGAAGTCAGGGAAAAACTATATTTGCATCTTAGACTCCTGAAAATAAAGATCAATAGTACAGAAATAGACTTCCAAACTCAAAACCATGTACTTTATTTAAAAACAGCCTCTCAATGTCCTTACCTAGTTTCTCTAAGTTTTGCTGGAATGTTTTCATTAAAATGTCCAGGTGTTTAATTGTAGTGACTAGGCCTGCCATATCTGAAGACCTATTCTGTGGAGGTGTGGTCTGAAGACATATTAAACCTTTGAATTGTGAAATAAAAACAAAAGTAACAAACTAAGAAACAAACAAATGGACGGCAGTAGAAAGACTTTGCTGAGACAATTTTATTAAGCACTTTTTGTATAAGATGCTACTCAAGCTTCATCAGATACATTGTAAAAGACAAAGAGGCTTATTTTAATAATCTTCCCTTAGTCACATGATCACCTCATTCCCAAATATCAATTATAAAACAGCTAAAACCATATAATGGTCTAAAACATTAATTATATTAAATTCAAACTTATTAATACATCAAGACATATATAAAAACAACATTATTAAAAAATAAAAATTAATAATAACATACAGCTATCCAATGCATTTCTATCTTTCAAGGTTTTTCAACTTGAGCAAGCAGGCTATGGAACACATATCATTCAGACCTGGAAAACTATGAGAATTAAGTCGTAACTGCCAAAGGAGCTCTAATTTATCCAATTTTAAACTGTGTGGGGCCCCTCATGGGTCAGCTGGAACCTGATCAATTGCCCTGAATTAAAAAAAAAATGTTCAGGGTTATCTATGATATGTCTAGCTAAAGGGCTGTCCACCTTTTTCTTTGAAATGTTATACAAATGCTCATACACTCTCTCTTTTAATTTCCTCTCGGTCTTGCCAATATAGAAACTGGTGCAGCACTGACAATTTAGCTAAATAAACTAGCATCTTTGAGTTGCAGTTGAATTTCTTTGTTATATTATATTTCACATTATTAATAACAAAACTTCTAACTACTTCCATGTGTTTACAATAAGAGCATGCTTCACACTTGAACATTTCTGGATTTCTGGTCCTCAGAACTGGCTTAAATTCCAACACGTTTTTAAGACTGCAACCTCTTCTAAACACAAACCCTGGTTGTATGTCAGTTTTATTCCTTATAACAGGATCATCCAATAGGAATTTTCAGTTCTGAGTTGCAGCAAACACCAATATGCAGTAGCTCCTACTAGGACTTGCACAGGAATCAATGGTTAACACAAGGAGTTTCCATTCACGGCTATATACTCAAAACATGGTAATTATTATTTTCAGCTCTGCTGTGCAACATGAGTCGAAATGCATTTTTTTGAAGAGAGTAAAATTACAATCCTCTTGACTATTTACTATTTTGAACCAGTCAAAACCATGACAAAAACCTATCTTACCTCATTTTACTGGAGCCATAATCCACTTCCCACTGTTATAACAGGCAGCAAGAGTGTGATTGTTCCAGAAGGTATTGTTGCCCTTTTAGATGTTTCTCTTTTCCGACATGTGACCACATGTATGTATATGTGGAGAGTGATGTTCCCCATACACAGATTGGTGGGAAAACATTGGTGTTATGTTTTTGTGAGGAAGCGACCGGTCAGCCATGACTAATCGACTATGGATGGCTGTTACTTTGCTGTTTAGTCACTGTTCCTATGTAAGAGATACCACTACAGCTGCTATGTTAAGTCGGGTCTGGCAGAAAGCATTTTTCTTTATTTCACTGTTGTTACAGCCCTTGTACTGTTGCAGTTTATAGTCTATAGCTTGTAACTGGCTACATTTTTTTTACAATTTATTGCACTTTATTTGACTTTTTTTGTAATTGGTTGAAGAAAGACCTACTTGATTACCTAAATGCACATAATAAAATATTGCTAAAACTGCTTACTATTATATATAAACATAATGAAACTTTTTATATACTGACTTGTTATTTTTAAAAATATCAGTTATATCTATTAGTTTCAAACCTCAGTCATTGTTTCCTCTGTCTATTCTTGACTGCATAAAAATATACTCCATTACCAAAATATCTATTGAGGCAGTCTTTTCATACCAGAGTACAATTATTCAATGGAAAGAATCCAGTGTTTGTTGAATCTTGGCATCTACTCACTCCTTTTTATTAAAAATAATTGTGTTCCTTTTCTTTAATTACCATTCCTAAAATGTGTACTAATATCTTCATTTGTGCTTAGTTTTATTTCATCTCATTTGAAGTACTTTGTATACCTCACAAAAGAATCCTGGTTGCTCAGAAATATATCACTTTTCTTTTTAAGCCTAGTGCTTATTTTACAATTCAGTACTCTTCTAAGTTTATCTTTCTGGCCAACTTTTTTTGATATTTGCTTTTGCTTAATAATCATCTGAAATTTCCCCTGACAGAAAACCATTTTCCCAAACTCTTTACTAGACTGAATATATTTCTGAAATTTGGGAAAGTCATGCAATGCATGTTTTTAATGCTGTTTTATATATTATATAATTTTGATATGTAACATCCAGAGGGGAAAATTTTAAACCCTCTTGCTAAGATTTTCCATGCAAGTTACTGTTATAAGTTCTTTTAACTTTCTAGAACAATATACTATTAGTCTGTCAGACTGAATTGCAGCAATTCATATTAAATCATTGTTGATAATCACATTCACTTTTAGAGACTGTGGCACCTTTTCTGTATTATTGATCACGACCCTGACTACATGTCCTTAGGGTAGCCAGCCAAAACCATTTGCCCACCCAGCTATAGTTTACTGCAGAGATATGCAAGCTACATACAGTACAAAAAACACATTTGTAATTGCTCCAGATCTTGGTTAGTTTCTAATCTGGTATGATTGTTGGAAAATGTATAGGTTTCCTCTTTTTTTACTGTTATAATCCAGTCTGAACAGGTCTGTTTTCTCTGTTTATTTATTATTGATATTCATATTCTTCTTATTTGATCATTTTTATCTATTTAGTATTCATTTCATAAATTAATGATGTTACTCAGTATGGTAGCTATTGCTACATACTTTGTTTGGACCTTATTATTGAATGCTAGCTGTGTGCACTTTAAATGTTAATTGCTTGTTAAAATGAAATTTTCCCGTGCACTGTGATATTTAAGAGCTTTGTTTTCTGCATATTGTTGTCTGATGAAGCGTAGGGTACACTACGCGAAAGCGCTCATCTTTTCTTATGTGTTGTTGGATTAATAAACATTTGGTTTTTGGATTTCAACTTGTTGTTCAAGAGTCGTTCTTGGATTATATTCGTGGCTAGATCTTCCGTTCACTTTTTTCCATTCTGCATTTCGTTTTTGAAGGGAGATCTACTCAGCGGTGCAGTTGCATTCACTTTTTGAACATCATTTTTATCTACTTAGGTAATATGCAATAGAGTAATTCCATATATTTTGTCTTTATATATTATACTAAACATATATATTATACTAAACAGTGGCTACTGCGTACTTGTGAGATAGGCACTACTCATCCAATAGCAGGTTTACTCCAAAGCAAGTGCCAAAGATCAAGCTATCTCATTAAGCAGACCTCCATATCAAACAGCTACTGCAGAATGTACCTTCTCCTGACTAGGCTTCTCCTTATGGAACAGACTCCCACCCAAATGAAGGGGCCTGGAATCTCTCACTGAGTTCAAAAAGCCCTTCTATGAACACTTGCACAAGGAAACTGAGTGTAAATGCTTTAGAGTCAATGTTTAACCTCACCATCTTCTATCAAACAGCATACTACATCCAGCAAGACAGTCAATGTGAAATGTTGAATTCTAGCAGCATGCTTCCTCTAGTATAACAGTCTTTCCTGGCTTGTTATTCTAAATGTTGTGCTTGTTTCCTAACCTGTTGACATTGAAAATGGATTTATGCATATATTGTAAATTCTATCTCTGTGATTTGTCTCTGTGAACAAGCCTCTGCAACAACATAAGGATCCACAACAAGCATATGTTAGTTCCAAGACCCTTTAAAAAAACATTTGATTTTGCATTTGGTCTTGTATGTTATATGCCTCTTGATTTTTCATATTGTTTGCTTTTGTTCCTGTGCTTCTGGATTGTGGCTGAAAAGGGTCTTTGAACCAGCCCACCTACTTGCTAACCAAATAGCAAATAAATAAATAATTAAGGCAAAAATCAATCAGCTTAGCTGTAGATGTTCTGAAAGTATACTAGTGTAAATATTTGCCTTACTTGATGCTTGCATTGTTAACATGCTGCCTCACTTTCTCAGTTCCCTAGCACAGGCTGTACGCACTTTTAAATTCTGTGCTAGTCACATTCCTAGTTCATACTTGCCTGGCTTGCAGACCATTGCAGGATCATAGGTGGACTTTGCCTGTTGTTAACCTGGCTGTTGCAATAAACCTAGAGACTTACCTCCTGTTTTATTCTTGTGAAATAGAAGCATCAACACAAATGAACTTCCAGCACATTAGCCACAGCCAAAATATTATTGTTTTTGAAACAGCTTGCGTAATACTGCACTACTGTACTTTGACAGTGAATAGAACTTTTCATTGAGTTTGTTGATCTGTATTTTACCATACTGAGGTGTGAGCGGAGCATTTAAAACAAATAAATTTCTTCTAAAACCCATGATCTCAGAGTATTATAACTGCACTGCACCCTTACAAGCTCCGGCAGGCACACAGATGCTCACACCACCTATGTTACTTCCATATCATCTGCTTGCTTTTAAACTCATATTATACATTGTATTATTTATAAACTGGACTAATGCAATTCCTTTTGCAAAGCATTGTGTCTACTATATACCTCCTAATCCACAAACTGTAATGGAAAGCATAAGAATACACCCGGTAAATCTATTTCTAGAATCTCCCTTCCATGGAAAGTAGATTACAGCTGCTAAAATACATGGCTGCATGCATTGTGCATGTGCATATGTATATAATAATATTGGCCTTTTACTACAAACACATGGTATTGCCCATTTAAAAGTAACTGTATCATAATGCACTGAGAGTTCTAAGCTGCTGGACAGTCGGGTATGAGGTTGCATGAGATACTGTGATACTTTGCTGTTAACATCACTTATGCTGTACTGTCATGCTGTTTGTAATAATGTTACCAGTTTACAGAAACCTACACCTAATCCTGAAATTTCTAAGGTGATTCTCATGAGAAGCAGTCAGCTTGATGAGATTACCCAACACTCGCTAACAAAGATGAAATAATTCTCTGATACCCACTTCATTCAGTTATTCAGTTCTGTGCGGGGGGAGTAGGGGCCTTCCCTTTAAGCCACCTGGCACAGGAGAGACAAAGTAATTGTGTATTATACCATTCATTTACAAGATAAGCTCACACACACAAACACACACACACACACACACACACACACACACACACACACACACACACACACACACACACACACACACACACACACACACACACACACGCGCGCACGCGCGCACAGACACACACACAAACATATCACTCACAGTGGATGCACACCCACAATCAATTTGCACAATCCACATTTCACCTAGAGCAGGCAATTTGCAAGATCCTCAGTTCACCAATAACATATCTTTGAGATGTGGGATGAAACCAGTTCATCAGGACAAAGTCCCTGCAGACAGATACACATCTGCTCTGCAAAGGAAATGCCCTAGGTGGGAAGTGAACTGGTGAACCAACCACTATATACACAAAGTTTTACAAAACATATAAAACAACATATTTTAATAATATAGTTGCAGTGTACTGTCATCATTTTGATGAAGAAATAATCAAGAAAATATTTGTTGATCAGTTTTAAATGTTTCTAATCAGAGTGCTTTCTTATAATGTGCTCAGCTGAATTATCTTACACACCAGGGAACCTCAGACTAAGGCTATGCACAACACAGTTAAGAAACATGTAATTTGAACACATCCTTTGCATCCCCATGACTGTCATCTAGTATGAGAAAAACAAGGCATAATTTGATGCAGTGTGGGTAAAACACATTAATATTAATGTATGCCGTCTTTGCTATTGAAGCTAAATTAAATGTAATTCACTTTACTGGAATGCATTTTTGCTCACTGAGTTTTCTGGAAAGCAAAACACACATGGGTGCATTCATTGAGACATAACAAGAAACCCGAGTTATATATGCATAAAATTCCAAGAAGACGTTTACATTTTGCGTAATTTTATGCAAAGTTACATTTCCTGATTTCACTCATTTCTGTCAGCAATGTATCCATTTATTAAGCTGATTCCATTTAGATTAATAATTTATTTCACTAGCAGATTTTTTTTGCTGCAGTTATAGTTAGACCTCTTCTTGGTTAGAAAAGTTAAACAAACTTAGATGCAGAATGTATTACATTGCCACAATCACTATCATTATTAAAGTGATAAAGCTCTATAAGTGAACAGCTTTCCTCATCCTAGCTACATCATGTAGTCTTTTAAAATATTTTTATTATAATGCACAAGATTATTCAATAAAATATCATATTCAGAAAAAGCTCATATAGTATGAGATGCTTGAAAGAGGTATAGTGAGCTATTTTGCATTCCGATCACAGGATGTTAATGACCTATGAAAGGTTTTGACCAGCTGTATATAACAATGTTGATCTAGTCAGTAATGAGATATCAAGACTAGAGTACCCAATACAAATGGATGTTTGAGGACATGCATATACCTCACCAGAGGAAAATTACCTGCATGATTAAACATGGGGTATTCTACTGTCTCGGGTAGCTTAAAAGGACCCGGACAAGACTTTATTAACGTACAGAACTCTAGTTTAGGCAAATGTTATAAGCTGCTATGCAAGCAGAAGTAGTGACTATTGTAGATTAGATAAAATGACCGGAGGTGGGACCTTTAGAAGAAAAGGAATGATCAAATTTCATACAAAAAAATGAAATTTGTGGGAAAAATATATATGCAAACTAATGTTCACGAGGAGGAGTGAAGTTTAAGGGATGGCACAAATTGAGCAATTTATGTAATGTTGGAGTGAATGATAACTGTCAGAAAGAAAACATATCTGTATCACTATAATTTTTTTTCTTTCTGTTAATGTATATGTACCTTTGCCACTGAATCAATTGTGATTTAATAAAGATTTTTTTTTAAATGTTTTAACTTCACTGATAGATGTCCAGGGGGTTTAATCATCTCTGTGTAGGCTTCACGTGAAGCCTACACGAAGTTTACATTTTAGCGAGCTGAGCAGCAGTGCTAATCGCATATTCATGCTGCTCATCACATTTACACAAATACAAGCAAGGTTTTGTGGCTTGCAACAGGAAACCATGCAGAGCACCATGAGCACAGAAAGAAGAAACATTCAAGTATGCCTAAGGGCACACCTGCTCAGTGAGATTGTGTTGGGAGCCACATTGACTAACAGGGCTGAAAATGCTGCAATAACAGCAGTAATAATGCAGTAAAGAACTGAGTGCATTGTACACTGAAACAATTATTTGCAGAACAAAATAATGGAGGAGGAGCGTAAACAGCAAGGGCAATTACAAGGAAAGCTGGGTAGGGAAAGTGTGCTGATGAAAATGTGCACAGACATGAATGATAGGAATGAATAAAGAGGAAGAGGTCATGGTAAATATGGAAATTCATCCACTGTAGGATATGTAAATGTATTTACACTTCCAAGACAAGTCAGTCGCATAACATTGTGCACATATGTAGATAGCACAGTATGTACTGCTGTTTACAAATCCTGAGCAAGTATATGATAATATGAACACATATGATAATATATATTTGATAGTCACACAACATTACATGTCAATGGAAGTGAATGTTTGTCATACAAACATCACTGACATGCCCACTGGAGATCACACCTAGCAAGAACAGTATATACAACAGGGGATATGTGCATATTCTGAAGATCCACAAAATGACTTGCTTGAATATGATTGACATGTCACCATAGCTCTCAACCAATCTGGGACACATAGCAGCCAACTCCTAGACAAAGGTAGAAAGCAGCAGGCATAATCATGGATACTTTTAAAATATAACAATCATTAACCTGTGGCATTGACAGAATATGTGACTGTAACTTTTCTTACATGCTCTTCAGGAACAGATGTGTACGACTGTAATGATTGTTAGCATTTTATAAAGGGAATTCGCCACCCCTTGCCCAAAAGTGACCACTTTTTGGAAGGGTTAAGAAGGGCAGTGTTAAACCTGGAGTTGAAGTCAGGGGAAATCCTGATGAGTTGATAGGTTTGCATGACACATAAGCCACAATCTCCACCTGCAAGAATCAAACCCATGCCATCAATGTTGCACTGAATTGTGTTTTTACAGGGTGCAACACAAAAGGACATATTGACATGCTGCATCTAGTAAAACACCTTGAAGGAACGTCTGCACTGTCAAATCCTAATGGGAATGCATCCCAGAGAATAGTTCTGTATGGCCTACCAGATATGGGAGCTCACTGTGCCAGATGTGATACATTTGACTAAAGCATCCCTACATGATGTAGGTATAGGACATACAGATAACAATACATACAAACACCACACTATTATGACTGGATTCCCTACACACAGCTGGGTATTACATGCATCTGCCACATGCAAAAGCAATGGATACTGTCTGAAGCAAATGCAACTGATGTGTGAATTAAGAAGTCATCCATAATAATGAATGGTACAGCAGTATGTGAGACTGATGGCAATGCATAACTATGCCCCTGTGCACAGAAATTGCAGCAGTGCAAAGTAAAGTGTCAATGATCGAGGACGCTGTTACTGTAATATTGTACACATACAAAACAGTACATGTAGCACCCTCTATAAATACATGTAAAACCTCAACACATATGCCACAAGATCACTGTCCCTCTGACATTACCATTGAAAATGTTATGCTACCATGAAATCCTAACATACAGCCATATGAGTTCATGCAAACTATCAAGTCGTAATACTGACATGATGTAGTGGTACAATCACACTATAGCTGTAACTATACTACATTTGGACTTCAAGCTATATATCACCTCCAAATAAAACCTTGTGTCTGAATCACATGTGGCACAGTGGAACTGTTAACACAGTTGTACAGCTTTACCTATTTCACAGCATTACATCAGTTGTACATCATATGCCTATATGTTTATCAGTGGAAATGTGCAGCTGAGGGCCCTTGCACCATATATGGACACATTACAACTTTGGTGGCTGTGGTTCATGTAGAACAGTTAATGGTGCAAATGCTGACAGTCACAGAATGCTGCTGGGGAACACATGCATAATCCTTGCGAATAACAATACAACAATGCATACAATGCACTTGTCAAGGTTGCAAGTGAATCTTAAAATGTCATATGTTTGTATACATAGTAGCATTATAACATGTTGATGAAACCAGGTGTATGGGGCCTTGTGATCAGCATGACATAATATTGCTGTATATCAGACATTTCCAGATGCCAGGTATACACATGCACACCTGTGCCATACTGCAGCTGTCACTGTGATGGTTGATATACTCCACTATCAGAACACATGCCTTAATAGGGCAACAATATACATTGCATCATCCCATGACCCCAGTCCTCAGGTGGCATATTACTACAATTGTTATGGAAGGAGCATGTAGCCAAATGGCAGCAGCGGGCATCAATAGAGTAGCTCCAATCACAGATTGGAATACACTGTTGTAGGACTACAGTACATCCCTGCATTAACATAGCATCTGTGGATGACAACACCATTGACATGTGCAATGTTCAAAGGGTCATAGGAGATTACTGGGCTAATAGGCAAGAGCCCATACAAGCCTAGCCATTACTATCTCATTTAACCCAAATCACTGTATCTAGGTGAGTGAAGATAGTAGGTGCATGTACTTATGTGTGTGATGTTATTACAGACTGCCTCAGTTCACGTGAGACATGGGCACCATCCCATGAGTGAATTACCAAATCACACATTCAGTGGTATAGAGATAGCTTTTAGAGAGTAATGGAGGGATCTCCTTCACAAGGAGTGCATCTTTGAGATGATGATATCTTCAGTGTTCCACAGGAAGGATGTTATGTGGACAGAGGACAAAATGGATGTTGGATTCAGGGGGCTATGCAAAAAGTTGTCCAGAGCTGGAGTCAAATGAGAACAGATTCAAAGCATTATACAATGACCATAATATATCACCAACTAACATACAAATTCACTGAGGCCAGATTCAAAGACCATACCTATTAAGGTATACAAGCTGGATTCTATACAATTGAAGACTAGCACCACCAGAGAAGTCTTACACTTTATCAGAGTGTACTTTATAGAGGATGATGTCATCAGTTGAAGGTGAGCAGAAGATGTTGGGAAAAGTGTGTGACATAGCAGTGGACTCACATCCAGATGTAAAACTGCTGCCAGACTGCTAGTTGAAAGAAGACATACACAAGTTGACTGCTGTGAGAGTAGAACTCCTACCTCTGTAGTTACATAATCAAGTGAACACAGTACTTAACACTAACAGCAATACAGAAGTCTGACTTAAACAGTGTCAGAGTGCAGTTTATAGAGGATGACATCATTGGTGTATGTTGGGAGGAGATTCTGACATAAGTATGCACTCACATACTAGGACCCGGACTCTTCCTCAGCTGAATAAGCACATACCCTTGCCAACATAGACACACCTTCACAAGTTGACTGCTGTGAGCTTAGAGCCCCTTTCTATCTAGTTGCACAAGTTAGAGAACATCATACATAATGCTAACACTATTGCAGAATTCTGGCTTTAATAGTGTTAGAGTGCATTTTATAGAGGATGACATAATCAGTGTTTGATGATAAGAGGATGTTGGGAAGGCTGTATGAAACTGCTTGGGAGTCATGTTGCAGTGTAAAAAGAATTTCCTAACCACTACTTCAGTGAAGGTAGCAAGACCTGTACTCATAATTTTCTGGGTACAAACTCACACAGACATTGACTACTGAAGATTAGAACCTATACCTATTTACTTACATAAGTTAGAGAACATAGTACTTAACACTCGAGCCACCACAGACCTCTAACTTTACCAGTGCCTGACTGCACTCATAGAGGATGACATATTCATAATATTGCACGTAACATATACTGTTATGCGACTTGGGTACAAAGCCAGGATTTGTGATATTGTGCCAGTGCAATTTGCCTTCAGCCTATATCAAATAAGCTGTCATGAATTAATCTTGCAGAAGTGAGACAGACATGACACGTATGTAAGACATGCGCACACACACATACATACACATACACACACACACACACACACACACACACACACACACACACACACACACTTGGGAAACACCAGCAGTGCAATGGTAGAGTTATGTGTCTTCATATTTAGATGAAGGTATGTCCATATTAACACAAGTTACTGTCAATATCAATGGGATATGATCATGCATGACCAATGTTCACTGTCACTATAAACCCATGCTAAATGTAACAATGCAGTTAGGCTATGTAATTCTGGGGTCTGTTTGACAATGGCACAAGTACTGATATATCCTTTGCAAGTGCATTGCTGCAAAGCACACATAAATATCAGATAGTATGTGTTCAGTCAAGCACATGTCATTGCCCTTCTCCTATGATTACGAATGCATTTCCATGTATTGGAGAATTACAGCCCAGTAACCACAGTTAGACATGCTAAACACTACTTCACAAAGTGCATAACTGAGAAGCTGATTTGTGCGATAGATGGCAAAGTATTAGTGCATGTGTGATTTGAACTTCAAGAATTCAACTTGAACTTGTGAAGTAGCACTCTCCACTGGTGTTCATTGCCAAACTGTGTGCAAATAAGGACATACAGTAACTGACCTGATTGGGATTAACTGCAAAATACATCTATTTGTTGATAATGTTTCATCTGTCATGCTTGCTAGATATGCTATGGGAGAAGTTGCTGGCAGATACTATGATGTGCATGCTGTAGTCTGTCTTTGAAATGTTAGAGCCAAAGTTTTATTACATAAATAACTGTTGGCTTTGCCTTCCATGTTTGTGAGACAATAAGCTCTGAGCCAACATGGTTCTCTGCTTAAAGAAATCAGTGAAAAATTTAATGTAATACAACTTCCTTCATGCAAACAAGTTCAGAAGTGATGCACAGCTGATAGCTCTCAGGACAGTACTAAGTGTGGAAAATGAACCTTTTGCCTGGCTTTATCTGTGGTACAGAGTGTAAGACCAGTGAGCTGTTGGTCACAGCATATGTTAGCCAGGGTTGAAATCCAGACAATTCTTTTTTTTTTTTTTTTTTGTACAAAAGGTGTCAAGATGTCATTAGCTAAATAAATGTGACCAGGAGTACAAATATGACTTTCAATGAGTACACTAAAGTATGTGTTGTCTCCAAATTGTATCAGTAATACCTACCTCAATACACTTCTGAAACTAGCATGAATGGGACAAATACTTTTTGAGGGACATGTGCTTGTTTTTTTCAAAAAGAGAGGAGTACTGGAGAAGAGACCTAGGAATGTGGGGGTCAGGTAGGTAGGGTGGGTGAGGAAGCAGGTGCAGACAAACAGAATGTACAAGACAGACATAGGGGTGGTGATGTACATAAAAAGGTTAGGGGACACCATGACTGGGGGATAGGTAGGGAAATTGGAGGCACATGCCCATCAAGCATCAGAACCATGAGAATCTAGGCCTCAGCTTCAGAACTGTCATCATTGTCCTCCTTCTCTGTTGCCTGTGACACTGCTTGATGTGGGAGTCTTTTTGCAATTTTTAGGAGCACCTTCTCCACTCGGTTGATGTGGGTACCAAAGCAACTTTCTGTTAATTCTCACACCATCCTTGACACCTCTTGATGGGTGACATAATTACTACCTCTAGTAGTACTCACAGAGGGTACCACTGCAGCACAAGCCAGGGAACTGCTACCTGATGAGGATGGACCAGGTAGTGTAGAGGTTGTGAGGACAGTACTGTCAGGTTGTGTCCCAGAGGTGCTGGGTGTTGGTTCAGCAGTGAGTGTAGGGTTTTCAGGCCAAATTGCATAGGTTGTCCCACCTCCCTGTGCTAAAATGCATTTTTTTTGCAGAAATGTATGACATCAGAACAGTGTGATTCCAGGTAACCCCCCCGCCAAAAAAAAAAGAGACAAGGGGTGGGGAATGAGACAAAGAAGAAAAGAGATGATTAGAACCATGATATGCCACATTTATTCTTTATAACAATAAACAGCCATTTATTATTATCCTATCTATAGAGCTTTGACATTCCTAAGAACGACTGTGAATTGTTACAAGTAATTCTTGGAATATGCACATATTCCATAGATGCTTTCAAAGATAATATAGAGCAAGCTAACAACATGGCATTAAAGCCAATATTGCTGCATTTCAACTGTAAAAATAATACTTGTTGAATGTGAAACTATAAATTAGTTATGGGTATTGAATCCATATAATCTGAATAAACTACTACAGTTGCCTAATACAGTCACCAACAGCTACAGGAGAAAGCATGCATGATTGCTCTTACAGTTAAGGTATGCATGCAAGAGTTCCTACTGATCTATGGAAACATGGTCTGCAGACATATCCCTTGCCTCTCTGAGTCTCACCAATCTCTCGGCATGTGCCTCTCTGTTCGCCACAAATTAATCTGCAACTGTAAAATACATAATGAGGGAAGGATAGACATGAAAGAATTATGCATACCAGTCTTGGCTATCTGCACCATTCCATACCATTTCAAGTTGCTTGATCTGTATACTCACACAACTGGTGGATGTTGGCAGTTCTAAACTCATCTCACCACTGGGTCAAAGTGTGCCTATTTGTGCCTCTTAAGGTGACTGTAGTGGTGCCTACACAGCTCTGCATTGCGTGGTTCATAGGTTCATAAGTTCATGGGTAGGTACTAGGCTATTGGCCCTAGGGCCTATATAAACCTAGCCAAAAAGGCATTCTGGCTTTCGCCACCCAAGAAAATTATTTTCCTGTGCCCCTGTCGAGCAGAGCCACAGAAGTGATCCCTGAGGTGAATTTCCTATTTCTCATCCAATTATCAAGATTTTTCTTGAAGAATGCTAATGAGAAGCTTTGTTTGATATAGATAGGTAGTTTGTTCCAGAATATGGGAAGTCTCTGGGACAGGAATCTATCCCTCCAGCATGTTCTGTTTATTGTGGTGACAAGGTTTAGGTCCCTAGAGCATGTAGCTAGGAGGAATTGGGATTTCATTAAGTGGAGCATGTCCAACAGCTCTGGGTTTGTCATAGTTTTGTATGTTAGGCAGAGATTGCCTGTGAGTAGGTGATATGCAATGGAGTAAAGCTGGAGTTTTTTGAGACAGTCTGCGCAGGGCATCTGTTTGTGGCTGGTAATCCTATTTGTGAGGTATTTCTGCACCCTTTCCAGTTGTTGTAGATGTCTTATGAGGTACATACCAAAAGGGGCATTGTGCTCTATAATGGGTCTAATGAGTGATGAGTAGAGGGGAACAATGACCTCTTTTTTCCTGGATGAGAAACCTTTTGTGATGAGGTGTGCCACATAGAAGGATTTCCTGAGTACTGTGGCGATGTGATTATCAAAGGAGAGACTACTGTCCACCTGTATCCCTAGGTCTCTTATCACACTTTTGATGTTAAGTAGACTACTGCCTCTGTGGTACTTCATGGGTACAGAGTTTTTACCAAAGGGGATGACAATGCACTTTTTGGCATTGAGATTGAGGCCATGGCTTTGACACCAAGCATCTGTCTCAGTGTCCACATATTTAAGAGTTTCAATTATGGCTCCTAGTTTGCAGTCATCTGTGAACTTCATTAGCCAAAGAGTTTCTGTGTTAGCCTGTACTTCAGAGAAGTAGATAGCAAACAGGAGAGGATCCAGGACTGAACTCTGTGTTACTCACTTGTCACTGGTCTGAAGATGGATTAGGAGTCTGACAGTGTGGGTTCTGTCAGTAAGCCAGTTGGCAACCCATCTTGTGACATAGGGATTTATGCCTAGTTTAGTGATTTTATCTATAATTCCAGACTGGGGGATGGTGTTGAAAGTCTTGGCGAGATCTAGATAGGCTGTGTGTACCACTTTACCCTCGTCTACCTCTTTGGTGACTGCTTCAGAGAAGTCTATCAGGTTTAATAGATATGATCTGCCTTTTACAAACCCGAACTGGGTGGGGTCCAGAGTTTGGAGATTACCAATGTCTTTGTTTATGAGTTCCATGATGATACGTTCCATGGCCTTGCAGACAATGGCTCATCAGACTAATAGGGCAGTAGTTCCTGGGGTCTGTTGTGGCTCCCCCTTTGTGGAGTGGGATAACTGTCACTGTGCACCATTCAGTGGGCACAAAGCCTGAGGTGAGGCTATGATTGAACATAGTACTTAGGTGGGGTGCCAGTTCATTCTGAAGTTCATGTAGAATGCAGCCTGGGATGTTGTCAGGTCCCATGGATGCTGTGTTCTTGGCTTTGGAGAGTGTGGTTTTTACCTGTGCAGCCGTGATTTCAGGAACTTTGCATTCTTCCGGTATAGAGATGGGACCTTTAGGGGGTGAGAGGGGGGATAAACTTAGCACTGAACCTATCTGCCAGGATGTTGGCAATATCAGTTGGTTCTGTATATTTAGTGCCATTGTGCTGTAACTCAGAGCAGAAATGAGTGTTGCCATTGAGATTATTGACATAGCTATAGAATGCTTTGTGGTTGTCTTTAGAATCAGTGGCGACTTTATTTTCATAACTAGCTTTGGAGGATTTTATGAGGGATCTCAGCTTCTTACTGAGGCTGACCAGGGAGTTCCTCCAATCATGGGATTTTTCTCTTTTTTGCAACAGTTTCTTTCTTCTGTTGTAGAGTTTGTTTATGGCAGGGCACCACCAGATTGGCTTCCTTTTTTTGGAGGATAGCATCTTGGTTCTGTTAGGGATAGCATGATCCATGCACTCGTGTAAGTGCTTATCAAGTGCATTTGTGAAGGATAAGGCAGTCGTGCTTCTATTGTCCATCTGCATGGGTGTCATGAAGTTTGCCACTTCTGTCTTAAGAAGTGTGAAGCTGGCTTTGGAGAATTTTTTTACTGTGGTTTCCCTAATGGGGGGTGGGGGCGGGATGTGGATGTCTACGGTTATTAGCTTGTGGCCAGATCTGACCAACGAGGAATTGACCTCTGGTATGGAACACTGGTCGCTCATGTTGGTAATGACAAGGTCTAGGATATTGCTGCCCCTAGTGGGGGTGTGGATAAGTTGATGCAAGGCATTGGAATTTATGAATTCCAGAAATCATTGAGCAAAAGAGTTGGTACATGAGTAGTTTTCCCAGTTAATGGTGAGGTAGTTGAAATCGCTCATTATTAGGGTGTTGGGTTGTGCCCTAATATTTTCCAGTGTATCAAGAAATGAAGAGTGGGAATCCTGGGGCATGGTGAGGGATCTATAGCAAGCTACAATTTGGATTGCGGTCTTGCCCAGAGTTAGTTGCACTTGGATAATCTCAGATGCATTATGCTGAGCAACTAGCCTGGACATGTGGATATCCTTAATGAATATGGACACGTCTCCACCTTTAGTGTTTCGGTCCAGGTTAGGTAGCCGAATTGTGTGGTATGAATTATAGCCTTGTAATGCAGGGGTGCTCTCTGGAGCCTTGAACCAGGTCTCTGTCACTGCACAGATGTCAATGTTCTCCATTTTAAGGAGTGCCTCGAGTTAGTGCATTTTGAGGTTTAGACTTCTAGCATTGAGTAGCATTACCCTCAGATTTTTCCAGTTATACTGGAGACAGCCTTGGCTAAGCTTATCCAAGCCTCAGTCTTGTACTGATATCCAGTACAGTCCCTCTGCAGCAGCTTCCAGCTGTAGTGCTTTATAGGAACTGCAACAAAATCTTTGGACTCCTTCACACCTCACCTCTGTTCCCTGAATTTGGCACCTTCATACCCATTACCTGTTATGTCTGCAGAGGTCTTCCAACAACATTAGCAATGGTTGCCTGGCAAAATTGTGGTCTCATGTTTTAAGACCAGTGCAAAAACATGCACAAACATACAAACTGCATTTCCATGATGATAAGCAAAGAGAAACATTGACAAAAAAGAGGAAGGGAGTTTATGAAACAGCAATGATGATGTGAAACTTGGGAGTGTTCTTTGGCATTTGTGATGCTATACATCATCATCATCATCATCATCATCAGCCCCCTTTTTCCCATTTTTTTCTGCATGGGGTCAGGGTATTGTGTTAACTGTCACCAACTCTCTCAATTCAGTGACCACTCCTGCCTTCTTCAACATTCATGCCTGACTGTCACAGATCTTCTTTCACACAATCAATCCACCTCTTTGCTGGATGTCATCACTTCCTCTTACCTTCTTCCTGTCTGTCCCATATCTTCCTCACCAGATTATCTTCTGCTTTTCTTGCACGTGTCCAAACCACCGTAATCTGTTCTCTTTGATCTTTTCTGCAATTGGAGCTAATTATGCTTCTACTCTTATGTCCTCATTTCTTTCGTCTGTCCCACAGTGTGCATCCTACCACCCTTCTCAGGCACTTCATTTCCATCACCTCTTCTTCAACGGTTCTGCCTTTACTGCCCAGGTTTCTGTACCATACAGTAGTACTGGTCACACCAATGCCTTGCACACCTTACTTTTCAGCTTCTTTGGCGTTCTCCTGTCCTAGACTACACCTGACACTCCATGCCAGTTGGCTGCAGCCCTCTGATTCTAGCTTTGACCTCTTCATTCAGACTTCCCTTCTCCTTAACCAGCCCTCCCAGATACTTGAAGCTGTTTACCTGTTACACTATCTTCCCTTCTATCTCTATTCTCAGCTTCTTCTGATTTCCCCAATTTGCTGCCATTACTACTGTCTTATCTGTGCTGTTTCATCCCATGTGCCTTCAGTTTTGCATTCCATTCTCCTATGCTTTGCTGAAGTTCTAGCTCAGAGTCTGCCTGGAATGCCACATCATCTGCATACAGCAACTTTATTGATCTGTCCCATCTGACCTGTTTGCTAATGTAGTCCATCACCAGCATGAACAGCAGTGGGCTCAGAGCTGAACCCTGGTGTACACCTACTCCCACTGGGAACCCCTCTGTGAGGCCAAACACTGTTCATACTTGAATCATTGGATCCTTGTACATAGCCTGCACTAATTCTTCCAATCTTTCTGGAACTTCAAACCACCACAGTTATATTATATTATAATGTTAATAGACTGTTAAAACAACCTAGTATGTTTACACTACTTACACATCTTACGGTGAACACTTTTTTAAGAGTTTGTGAGAAAGAGATTAGAGCGTATTTAAGTAATAAAAATAAAACCACCACCATAACAGATACAAGCATGCAAAATCTGAAGGTAATGCTACTCAATGCTAGAAGTCTAAACCTCAAGATGCACTCTCTCGAGGCACTCCTAAAAATGGAGAACATCGATATCTGTGCAGTGACTGAGACCTGGTTCAAGGCTCCAGAGAGCATCCCTGCAATACCAGGCTACAATTCTTACCACACTTTTCGGCCACAAAACCAAGACCGAAACACTAAAGGTGGAGGAGTGTCCATATTCACCAAGGATATGCACACCTCCAGGCTAGTTGCCCAACACAATGCATCTGAAATTCTCCAGGTGCAACTAACACTAGGTAAGACTGCAATCCAAATTGTAGCTTTCTACAGATCCTCCACCATACCCCAAGATTCTCACTACACCTTCCTAAACATACTGGAAAATATTAAGATACAACCAAACACCCTAATACTAGGTGATTTCAACTACCCTGTCATTAACTGGGAAAAATACTCGGGTACTAACTCCTTTTCCCAATGGCTCTTGGAATTCATAAATTCCAACGCCCTGGATCAACTAATCCATTGTCCCACCAGGGGCTCCAATATCTTAGACCTGGTCATTACCAACATGGGAGACAGATGCTCCACACCAGTGGTCACCTCCTCATTGGTCAGGTCTGACCATAAGCAAATCACCCTTGACATCCACATCCCACCCCCACCCCCCAGTAAGGAAACCTCCTTAAGAAACTTCTCCAAAGCCAACTTCATGCTACTGAAGTCAGAAGTGACAAACTTCACAACACCCACGCAGACAGGATCTGGAAGTTCGACTGCAGAATCCTACACTAAGGCACTGTACAATCACATCCACTCGTGCATGAATCGTGCCATCCCAAATAGAACCAAGATGCTCTTCTCCAAAAAAAGGAAGCCAATCTGGTGGTCCCCTGCTATAAACAAACTATACAACAGAAGGAAGAAACTGTTGCAGAAAAGAGGAAAATCCCAGGATGGAAAAAACTCCCTCTCCAGCCTCAGTAAGAAGCTGAGATCCCTCATAAAATCCTCAAAAGCTAGTCACGAGAATACAATTGCCAAAGATTCCAAAGACAACCACAAGGCATTCTATAGTTATGTCAAGAATGTAAATGGCAATGCTCAGATCTGCTCTGAGCTACAACAGAATGGCATTAAATATACTGATCCCAAGGATATTGCCAATATCCTGGCAGATCGATTTAGTGCCAACTTCACTCCCCTCTCACCCCCTAAAGGGCCCATCTCAATACCAAAAGATTGCAAAATTCCGATAATCACAGCCACACAGGTAGAAACAACACTCTCCAAAGCTAGGAATACAGCATCCATGGGACCAGATGACATCCCAGGCTGTGTACTACATGAACTACAAAATGAACTGGCACCCCACCTAAGTGTCATGTTTAATCATAGCCTCACCTCAGGCTTCGTGCCCACTGAGTGGCGCACAGCTACAGTTATCCTGATCCACAAGGGAGGATCCACCTTGGATCCCGGGAACTACCGAGCCATCAGTCTGACAAGCCTGGCCTGCAAGGGCATGGAACGCATTATCATGGAACTTATAAACAAAGACATTGGCAACCTCCAGACACTGGACCCCACCAAGTTTGGGTTTGTGAAGGGCCGATCTTCTTTCCTGAATCTGATTGACTTCTTTGAATCAGTCTCCAGAGCTGTGGATGAGTTTAAGGAGGTCCACACAGCCTATCTGGACCTCGCCAAGGCCTTTGACACCATCCCCCACTCTGGAATCATAGATAAACTTACTAAGTTGGGCATAAATCCCTACGTCACTCGATGGGTTGCCAACTGGCTTACTGAAGGAACCCAGACTGTAAAAGTAGCCGACTCCAAATCTAGCTCCAGACAAGTGACAAGTGGAGTACCTCAGGGTTTAGTCCTGGGACCACTCTTGTTTGGCATCTACTTCTCTGAAGTACAGGCTAACACTAAGGGACTCTTGCTAATAAAGTTTGCAGATGACTGCAAACTGGGAGCCATTATTGAATCCCCAAATTATGTGGATATTCTACAAAAGGGCCTTACAGAAACAGATGCCTGGTGCCAGAGCCATGGGCTCAAGCTTAATGCCAAGAAATGTATAGTCATCCCCTTTGGAAAAAAACATGTACCCATGAACTACCACATAGGTGGCAGGACACTAAACCTCGAAAATGTGATGAGAGACTTAGGGACAAAAGTGGACAGTGGTCTCACTTTCGATAACCACATCGCCACAACAGTCAGGAAATCTTTCTACGTGGTACACCTCATCACTAAGGGCTTTTCATCCAGAAAAAAGGAGGTCATTGTCCCACTGTACTCATCCCTCATTAGACCCATTATAGAGTATAATGCCCCATTTGGTATGCACCTCACAAGACATCTGCAACAGCTGGAAAGGCCACAGAAATACCTCACTAAAAGAATCACAGGCCTAATGCAGATGCCATATGCTGACCATCTAAAAAAACTCCAGCTATACTCTGTGGCGTATTGTCTACTCAGAGGCGATCTCTCCTTAACATACAAGGCCATGTCAAACCCTGAGCTGTTGGACATGCTCCACTTAAAGAAATCCCAATCCCTCAGAGTTACACGCTCCAGGGATCTAAACCTTATCATCACAATGAACAAAACATGCTGGAGGGATAGGTTCCTGACCCAGAGACTCCCCATACTCTGGAATAGACTGCCCATACATGTCAAGCAGAGCACCTCATTGGCCCTCTTCAAAAGGAACCTTGATGATTGGATGGGAGATAGGAAATTCACCCCGGGGATCATGTCAGTCACCCTGCTAGACAGGGGCCCAGAGAAGTAAATATTGTGGGAAAAAATTTCCAGGGAATTGTTATGGCTAGGCTTGCATAGGCCTTAGGGCCGATAGCCTAGTACCAACCTATGAACCTATAAGATAGGTATTTTAATCTTACACATTCACAAAACAAGGCCCTACATGAGCTAATGCAAGATGAACGTATTACAATAAAACCAGCAGACAAAGGGGGAACCGTTGTAGTTATGAATACCACACAATTTGTTGCAAGTTTAAGGGCTCTCCTTTGTAATACATCTACATATGTGCTTATCTCTCACATTTCTTTAAAACATTTGATTGATAAAGTAAAGAGAAGGTTGTTATGCGTAAGAGAATGCATTGTTATAAAAACATAAATTTTTGATTTTGTGTGGAAAGACCATCCGGTTGTTTCAGTATTTAAAGCCCTTCCAAAGATTCATAAAAGTTTAATTTCACCTCTGATGAGACCTATAGTGTCAGGAAGAGGCTGGTTGATGGAGCATTTATCAATATGGGTAGAAACAAAATTGAAAAATGTTCTGGGATTATTTCCAAGAATTTCAAAAGATACATTTTTAACCACTTTATATGATTTATTAAGACTGTGTGTATGATGATTGCCTACTAGTAACATTAGATGTGAACAACTTGTTCACAGTTATTTCTAATTAATATGGCTTGCAAGCTATAGCAACTATTTTGAAGGAATATGAAGTATATCAGGATTCCACTAATAAGTTGATTTGTGAATTTTTAAATATTATATTAGAAAATAATATAGTCATTTATCAGAACAGTTTTTGTCATCAGACACAGGGTGTGGCCATGGGCACACCCTGTGCAAACTCGTACGCTAACCTTGTGTTAGCTCATTGGGAGGATATGAATATATTTAAAGGTGAACATTTAAGGAAGGCACAATTATCCTTATATGTCAGATTTGTGGATGATGCCTTTGTCCTCTGGAGAGGTACAAAATCAGATTTAGATGCCTTTATAGCTTATTTGGAAAGTGTAACTAATTTTCTAAGGTTTACAGTTAATTTCTCAGCAGTAACCATTGATTTTTTAGAGGTACTTATTTATAAGGATGAAAAGGGACAGCTACAAACTACTTTATTCAGAAAAAACTGTTGGAAGAATACAATGTTAGCTTATAATAGCATGCACCCAAAATCTACTATTAAAAATATAGTCAAAGGCCAAGCACATAGGATTTCTCGTTTATGTACAGAGAACAGTACCTTTGATTTGGAAATTAAAAGAAGCTGAAAAATAATTTAATAAGTAGAGGGTATAAAAATGAAATTATAGATCAAGGTATAACTAGTACACAATTTAATAGACCAGGTACTGCAAAACCTTGGTATTCTGAAACTAATCATGACTATAGGAGAAAAGCAAAGGAGAACAGAGAACATTCATTACGTATGACATTGAAATACAGTAATAATATTGGGGGCATCTGTGATATTATCCAGAGAAATTGGAAAATTCTTTTATCTGATGAGAAACTGATTAATATAGTAGGTGGAAAACCATATTTTACATTTAAGAGAAATTAGAACGTAAAAGATTTGCTATGTCATAAACAATTAAGTAAGGCAAACAGCACTTACACAGAAAGAAAGGAAACTTTTCCCTGTAGGTGGTGCAAGACTTGTCCTTCAATTAATAGCTCATATTATTTTGTTCACCCAACAACCATGAAGAAGTATGAGTTTGATTTTCAATCCAGTTATTTCACTCAGAGTCATATTTATTTAGCTCAGTGCAGGCACTGTCACCACTTTTATATAGGAAAGACTAACTGCAGGCTGAAGGACAGAATCCTGAAGCACCAGTCTTCTATATGTTTATGTGATGTACATAATGCTTTATATCAACACATTGCAGACAATCCCAGACATGATTTTTCTTTTATGGTCGTACAAAAAGTTTTTATTAATAACAGGGGAGGTGATTTAGTTAGTCAAACTGAATTTATAGAGATGCAATGGATTATTGAATTGGGGGCAGATAAAATTCCTGGATAAAATGGTGTGATGCCTTTAAAGCCAGCATTGAAAAACAGAGGGCAAATACTAAAGTCTGATTGGTTGTTTCAGTTTTTTGAATCCTGTGTCTTGGCCAACCTCCAATCAACCCAAGGCTGTCTCGTTGCCCTGCACTGTGAGACCCTACGTTGGTGGAACACTAAAGTGCTTTCGTTACATCCTGTGTCTTGGCCAACCTCCAATCAACCCAAGGCTGTCTTGTTGCCGGCACTGTGAGACCCTACGTTGGTGGAACACTAAAGTGCTTTCAGCTACACTAGTGTATGTTAGAGTTGTATTTAATCTGTCCTGTAAACTGAAGATTCTTTCCCCCTTCATGCGTGGACACTACTGGTCCCCCCCCCACATTTTTCTTTTCCTATTGTACTCCTAGGACAATTACTTAAAACTACTTTCTCTTGGAAAAAGTTTACCCATGTACCTGAAGCCCTTACTTCAGTTGTTTTTCCCTGTAGAAGTGGTGGTCCTTTTCATCACACTGTACTAGATTAGTAGCATAAGATTTATAGTTATTAGGAAGATACTGCACTACACTGATCTGGAATTGACTTAGCTTGGTTTTCCTGTTTTCTTTTTAGCAACTGGCCTAGTCCAGTTTTTCTGACTCACAAACTTGCATTACTTTGTCTCTACCCACCTCCCCCACCTTGAACCTGCACACCTCCCTCTCACTCCTGCTTAATTACAGAGGTATCAAAAATCCTGATGTAGAAAGGCACCATCTTTTGACTTAGCTTTTCTGCCTTGCTTCATAGGAATCCCCAGTGGTGTGCTCACATGTAAGTACGACCTGGTACTGTTTTTGTTTGTGATTCTTATTGCTATTTTTGTAAAGTTCATCCTAAGGGGATCCTGCAGTGCTTCTGCAACCACTCTGCATCCCCAAGAACTATATTGAAACGTGTATGTACCCGACTGCAAAATAAAAATATATCCTATACCTACCACTGTTGTATATTAACCCTGCATGCATTTGCTAGCAGTCTACCATGGATTTTATTTCCCTTTACTCTCCTAGGCTCTTTCCCCTTCCTCTGAGTGCTCATAGCTTACCATTGTACTTACTCAGTTAGGCCACCAGGTGGCATTGTTCAACCACTACCTATCTTTTAATACAAGCCAAAAGTACTGTAACTGTTTTATTAATTTACCACTGCCCTGTTTTAGCCCTATTAATATTTACTATATTCTACTAGACTGCTACTGATCTGTTTTCAGCTCCTACCCCCTTAGCTAGTTCTCAGCTTCACTGATAACTTTTTGCTGGCTTTCTTCCTTCTCCTTGGCTCTACCTGCTCCATTTGCACTGCGGGCTCACTCTGCTATCCTGCCCTACTACTCCTACTTTTATTTCAACCACTCCCCACCCACTCAAGACAACCATCCAGTCAAAGCCTTCCCCTCTTTACCCCTCCTCCTTTCACCCACAGTCAACCATCCAGTCAAAGCCTTCCCCTCATTACCCCTCCTCCTTTCATCCACAGTCAACCATCCAGTCAAAGCCTTCCCCTCTTTACCCTCCTCCTTTCACCCACAGTAATTAAATACATCACTCTTTCACTACCCCCTCTCACCCACAGCTCTTCTCTCCAAGTATAAATCCTCCCATAATAAAGTACTTTTTTCTAACCATGCTTTCCTTACTGTTCCTAACACTCTGAACCCCCATCTTCCTCCTACTACTTCTAACAACATTATACCATGACAGCTCCTATACCTCCAATCAGCTTCCACTCTCTACTCCTTACCATACTCCCACACAAAACCATATCCTCCCTCACACAAATAATCATTTCTTTTCCAACTCATCCTCTCTGTTTCAGCTCAACCCTCTGCACCTTTTTAATCCTAAAATAATTTCCACTACTGCTAAGACACTTACACTTAAACAAATACTAGGCCATGCGGAATACCCTAAAACCAAATCAAAACACACTAAAATAACTTCCTTCAATAACCTTGTCTTAGCTGGAGACATTCACCCCAACCCTGGACCTAACTCACCCACAAATAACAATTACCCTCCCCTTCCTCTAACCTTTCATCCCCTTACAATACTCTTAAATTTTTCACACTCAATGCCCAGAGTCTCAAAAACAAAGCACATCAGTTTCATGCATAGCTAAGTCATAAACAAAGGCTGCCCTCACAGGAAAGAGCTCCGAATCATACGATAAAGAGGATGTGGGAACAGAAACAGACTTAAACACGCTGGTTTTTAATTTATCTCAATGTCCATTAACGATATATGAACATAGTCTTCTTCAGCGTGGGTTAACTTTTATACCATCATCTGATACACAGTATGTAGATACCATTTTGGACATTAAGACTTTTGCATGCAATGTGATGTTGAAAACTATGTTTAGTTCTGACAATTCTTCTAACAATTCTTTTAACTGTTTTAAAAAAACGAGTATGTTTGTACCGGAGTTAAATGCGTCTTTAGAGACATTTTGTAATGTGTGTGAGAATGACTTAATGTCTGTTTTTATGAAAGATGGAAGAAATTTGAAAGGAAAATTTCATAATTTGACAGTTAGTGAGCATAGGGCTTTACGAGCACTGCAGAATGATGTTTCTATATGTATTAGACCAGCTGACAAGGGAGGGAGGATTGTGATATTGGATACTACATACTATGAGAGGGAAATGGTCAATATGTTAAATGACACACAGGTATACAAGATAGTAACATTATCAGACATTGATCTGATTTGTAGCTATGTGTTTAGTATGTTGAATGATTGTTTTTTGAGTCATATTATATCTAAGCCATTATTGGATTATTTTTTGATTTCACATCCTGTTATACCATTGATTCAAGGTCAACCTAAGCTACACAAAAATTCTAGCAACCCCCCTCTCAGACCGATTGTGTCTGGTAGAGGGTGGGTCACCCATCCACTATCAGTTTTTGTTGAGAAGTGGTTTAGGCCTGTTGTTGATAAATCTGAACAAATTCTAAAGGACAGTAAACAGTTATTATGTGATTTATTACCTATCACTGTGAACAACCAAAATATGTTGAAAGAAAGTTGGTTGGTAACATTGGATATAAATTCTTTATTTACAGTTATACCGCATCCTTACGGTATTGAGGCGGTAAAAATATATCTAGGAAATAACAGTACATATGATGCGACACAAATTGATTTAATTTGTATGCTGTTAGAGATCATTCTCGAGAATAATGTGATGCTGTTTGATGGGAAATACTACCTGCAACAGGTAGGTATTGCGATGGGTACACCGTGTGCCAACAGTTACACAAATATTGTGTTGGCACATTGGGAGGATGAAACGATTTTGATGAATGGTACCTGCAAACCTTATATTTATTTATATAAACGGTTTGTAGATGATCTTTTTTATTTGCACTGGTTCATACATGCAGCTGATGCAATTTGTAGAGCATTTAAATGAAAGTACAAGTTTTTTGAGATTTACATCGAAAGCTTCTAAAACTATGATAGACTTTCTAGATGTAGCCATTATGAAAGATCATGAAGGTGTTTTTTCCACTACTTTGTATAGAAAAACATGTTGAAGAAATAGCATCTAATCTCGGGACAGCATGCACCCGGCATATGTATATAGCAATATAATAAAGGGACAAGGTATGCAGATATCTAGGTTGAATACTGATGATAGAACCTTTATGAATGACTTAGACACCTTTAGGGAGGAGTTAGTTGAACGTAAATATACTAGGCAAGAAATTGATTATAACCTTGGATATGTTAAAAATTTAAGAAGTACAAAAGCTAAACCTTATATGAGTAATACAAATTTGGAGACTAGGGATATATCTGAAATTAGAAATAAAGATAATTATAATATAAATAGAGCTTTTTTAAGCTTACAATATTCTAGTAATATTAACATAGTAAGGGATATTGTGAAACGGAATTGGTTTATTCTGCAAACTAATGCCCAAATTAAAGAGATCGTGGGTGATAAACCATGTTTTAGATATAAGAATAAAAAGAATTTGAAGAGATTGTTATGTAACTCGGATAAACAATGCTCACAGAAGAAGCGAGTGTTTAAACCATATTTAATATCTTGTGGGAAGTGTAACATATGTAAAGTATTAAGTGTGGATAATATTTTCATACATCCCATGACTGGCATTAGATATGAATTCAGAGTAAATGCTACATGCACCACCAATGACCTGATGTATCTTGCAGTCTGTAATGACTGTACATAATTTTATGTAGGCATGACGAATAGGTCTCTTCGTGAAAGAATTAGGGAACATCTTTCTGCAATTCACAATGATGATGTTGAAAGAAGTGCATTAGCCAAACATATAAGGGTGAATAAAAGTCATACTTTCAAATTTTTAGTTATATGTAGTATAGATTGTGGTTTAAGGCTGGGTGATAAGAAAAATGTTACTGAACTAAAGGAATTACATTGGATAGTCAAGTTACAGGCCGATAAATGCCCTGGTCTTAATGAACGGGCATCTATAAAACCTTTACTTGCTGCTAAAAGATTTAAGTAATTTTTAATAAACATTTTATACTTGTATTTGATTATATATATGTATATATCTTTAAATTTAGTATGTTTTTTTAGAGTTATACCTTTAAGGCTAGTAATTGATTGATTGTTAATGCAAATGATTTAATCAATGATGTATGTAAATGGTATGCAAGTTCTGTTTGAATGAAGTCTGAAGGAGCATCTGTTGGATGTGAAAGCGTTTACTTGGTACCTGTTTGATTCCTTGGATTTGAAATAAATTGTTGGTTTTATGCTGTGGTCTTCTCATTTCCATTCTTGCTATTTGTGTTCATAAGTCATAAACAACCTGACATTGTAGCCATCTCTGAAACTTGGTTCAAACCCCACATCTCTGACTCTGAAATCCTACCCTCTGGATTTCACACTCTTAGATGTGACCGCCCAAAGAAAAAAGGTGGAGGTGTTGCATTAATCTATTCCAAGCTACTTACCTTAATTCCCCTACCAAACCCCATTCCTAAATTTGCCAATGCAGAACTAACAGTCGGTCTATTAAACATGAATAATCACAAAAGCCCCATGTCATTGCCCTTTATATCCCACCTGGAAATAAAGTCTCAACCCTTGAAAACATACTCCAATGGGCCTCAGCTGAAATTAACATTGAAACTTACATATTATACAACAACCCCCCATTAATATTCAAAAACATGCACACTGATTGGTCAGCGTGCACGTTGTGAATCAGAGTTATAGTAATGGAAATAGGTCCGGTCGCCCTGACTTTTTCCATTACTATAATTCTTTTTTTTTACAGCAATGGAGAATGCAAAATCTCCATTGCTTCACACTGTCTCGCTATGTTAAACTCCTTTAACATAGCGAGACAGTTTGTAAAAAGCAACGGAGATCTTGCTTTCTCCATTGCTTTTTCCAAAACTGTATCTCTATGTTAAATAGGTTTAACATAGCGAGACAGCTTTAAAAAAAGCAACGGAGATTCTCCTTTGATTTTTTTAAAGCTGTCTCGCTATGTTAAACCCATTTAACATAGCAAAACAGTTTGTAAAAAGCAACAGAGATCTTGTTTTCTCTGTTGCTTTTGCCCACAGCTCTGATGTACTGCGTAGGCATATGCATGCGCAGTACATCAGAACTGCCGCAGAATACCAGACAGCTGCGGAAAGGCAGCAAAGAGGCATTATACAATGCCATTATTTAAGAAAAGTAATTATTTTTTTCTTAAATAATGTCATTGTATAATAGCAATAACCCACTTCTGGGTGTGGGTAATGCTGGATTTACCCACGGTTGGCTTTGTTTGGCCACTTGGGCTTTGTCCTCGTGACCAAACCACACCAACCGTGGGTAAATCCAGCATTACCCACACCCAGGCATGGGTTATTGCTATACTAGGTCATGTGAACATCGACTGGAATAAAATCAACAGTCTCATACCCTCCCTGTCCATTAACATCTTTTAACTTTGCTCAAGTAACCCACTCCATCACCAGACCCAATAAAACAAATCCCCCAGGATCCACTCTTGACTGAATCTTAGTCACCCATCCAAATAAAATTACCAACTCTGACACCATCCCTGACTCTATTAATGACTACCTCCCAGCTTTCATTTACCATGCAACCACCTCCCATCCACACCAACATCAATATATTCAGAACTGCAACCTTAGTAAATTTGACCCCAAAACCTTCTCTAACTATCTCAACAAATGAATTGGAACATTCTAAAAACCCTTTCACTCGATAAAGCCATAGACCACTTTAATTCTATTTTCCTAGATGCTCTAAATTTCCTAACTCCACCAAGGAAAAAAGAATAAAAACTATAACTGCCTCTTTGCTAACCAAAGAAACAAAGTAAATTATGCATCAAAGAGACAAATCCTGGAAGCTTTACCAAAAGAATAAACTTTCCGAAACCCTTCTCCAATATACACAGCTCTGTAACTTTGCAAAAAAACAAATCTTCAAAGACAAAAAATCCTACTACACTAAGCTGCAGTTCAACCATCCCCAAAACCCTAGGCTTTTTTGGAACTCCATAAACTCACTCCTTAACCCAGGCTCCAAAAATAGCCCCTGTTCAGACCCAAGCAAATCTGACCTCGAATTAGCCTCACTATTCAACTCTTTCTTTATAGAGTCAATATCCGACCTAATGACAAATGTTCCCAACAATGACCCATCTCTCCTATATTCCACCTCAAAGTCTCCAAATAATTTCCCCCCTATGTTTGAGCTTACACCTGTCTCCAATAACTACATAAAAAGACTTCTATCCAAACTTAAACCCTGCTCCAATGCACCTGACAACATCCCCTCTTCCTTTCTCAAGCCTGCTGCTGATGGTATAGCTCTCCCAATTAGTATCCTAATTAATAGATCTATAAAGGAATCCTGTGTCCCTTAACTCTGGTGTTTTGCCTTTATTCTTCCTCTCCACAAGGGAGGCAAAACACTAACATTTCCAAACTACTGCCCTATAGCTCTTCTCTCTCCAAGCTCCAAAATCCTAGAAAAATGCATCCACCTCCAACATATGCCTTTTCTGACTTAAAACCAATTTCTTACCCCAACCCAACATGGCTTCCAACCAGGACTTAGCACCATAACAGCTCTACTCTCATTCTTAGACACTGTCAATCAAGCCAGAGATTCTGGGAACTTAGTATCCACAGTGCTCCTAGATCTCTTTAAAGCATTCAATACTATTTCCTATAAGAACCTTCTAAGTCACCTCTCAAACCTAAATTCTCCCAAAACACTCTTTCCTGGTTCTCAAGCTATCTGTCAGCTAGAAGTCAGGCTGTGAAATGGAAAAAAGGCACCTCTCCTTTCTTATCCACCCCTACAGGAGTACCACAGGGGGTCCATCCTTGGACCAATGCTGTTTAATATCTTTATCAATAACTTTCACTCTGCTATTCCTAATGCCAAAGTCATCCGATATGCAGATGACTTTGCACTTGTCTGCTTTGCCTCTAACCTCCCTGAACTCCTATCTAAAACTCAGACTGCCTTCTCAGCTACTGAGATCTGGATGTGCCAAAATCACCTTTCTCTCAATGCTAACAAATCTAAAATACTACTATTCACACCCTCAAAATTTTCTCTTTTGATAAAAATTCCTTCCAAGTCATTAGCCAAAGCAACTCTCCAATTGAAGTTGTTCCCATTGCCAAACTACTCGGTGTAACTATAGACGAACACCACAAGTTCGACATCCATATTCAGCAAAATATTTATTTATTATTTATTTTATTTTACATTTGTTGACCGGGCTAGTCCAGCTGGATATATGTCCATTTTCAGTGGAGGCCCGGGGAGAAAAGCTCCAACGAAATATACAAATTATGGACAGTAATGGTCCAAACAAGTTAAAAATTATTAAACATTATGACAGAACATAAAATCTTTGGAGAGAGTCAAGTTAAAACAAAGTTGTAACATATATTTGCTATACAGATTCTAAGATATAAGTTTCTAATATGGAAAAATTAGAAAAAATTAGTAAAAAACTTTTTTTTTTTTTTATCTCTCTAGTGTGTTATGTGAGGAGGAGTTTAGGAGGGAAGGATACAAGACAGGTTAGTCAGGGTTGTTACAGGAGCAAAGCCAGTGCTTGTTAAGATGTGTCTTTAGCTGTTTTTTAAAGAGTGGAAGACTAGACAAAGACGAGATATCAGATGGTAGTTTGTTCCACATATGTCCAACAGAGTTAGAAAAAAGGCTATTGCCAGCAGAGTTATTGGGTATGGTAGTATTAACCAGTAGTTTGTTTGCAGAGCGTAGCTGTTTCAAGTTATTATATGGTGTAATGAGGTTGGAGAGAACAGGTGTTTTAGCAGGCTGATAAAGAATTTTGTGGGCAGTTAAGAGCTGTTGATAAGTCAGCCTGTTAGGAAGTTCCAGCCAGCCTAGTTGTTTTAGGTTATGACAGTGATGGGTTCTGAAGAGAGATCCTGTGGCAAATCTGGCAATGTTATGGTAGGATGTGCTAAGTTTCTTGAGGTTATATTTTGAGAGATTGGTATAAATAGTGGAAGCATATAGAAGGGTAGAGATAAGGTGAGAACTGGCTAAGGTGGTCCGAGCTTCAGGCGTAAGGAATGATTTGATTCTATAGAGGGAACCAATCTTTTTGTTTATTGCTTTTATTGTGTTGTTTATATGAGAATCAAAATTGAGATTGTTGTCAATAGTTACTCCTAGTAGTTTTGTAGTAGCATCAGGAGAAATCAGGGTGTTATCAGAGGAAGTAATGGAGAAGTTAAGAGAGCTTGATTTGTGTGTAGGAGAGAACAATAGCAACTTTGTTTTCTTTGGGTTAAGGAGAAGGCAACGGTCAGAGAACCAGTGTTCAACAGTGGAAAAAGCTTTTGGGTAAGTGACTGGAGTTCAGTCTGAGAGGAAGCAGTGCAGATTATCGTGGAATCATCTGCATATTGTATGCAAGTAGTGTTAGGAATAGCTGACTGTAGGTCGTTAATAAATATAGAAAATAGGAGTGGGCCAAGTATAGACCCTTGAGGTACTCCTAAAGAGATAGGAAGGAGAGTCGATAGTGAGTTTTTCCAAAGTACTGCCTGCTGACGATGTTCAAGGTAAGATGTAAACCAGGATAAGGAAGAAGGATGAATTGAGAGAGATTGTAGTATGTGCAGAAGGAGTTTATGATTTACCATGTCGAAAGCTTTTGAAAGATCAATGAAGATGGAAGATGATGGGTTAGTGTTGTTACGGTTATGATTGATAGTGTTGGTAAAGGAGAGTAGTGCAGTAGTGGTGCTGTGAGAAGGTCTAAAACCGTGTTGACTGTTAGCAAGTAAGTTGTTATGGAGAAGGTGGTTAAGGAGTTGTTTATGGATGCACTTTTCCATGATTTTGGCTATAGGTGATAGCAATGCTATGGGACGAAAATTGGAGAAGTCATTAGAATTGCCCCCTTTGTGTAGTGGGATGATGTGAGATATTTTCCAGATGGAAGGGAAGATTCCATCCTTTATAGATCTATTAATCAGGATTGAGATGGGGTAGGCAATAGCTTTAGCTGCTATCTGCAGAAATTCTGCAGGAAGTTTGTCTGCAGAGGGTGTGGTGGGTCTAAGTTTCTGGAGTAGGGATAAAATAAATGAGGTAGGTACAGGTTGCAGGGAAAGGGGAAGAAAATTATGTGGAGTAGGAGAGGGTAGTTTAGAGATGTCAGAAGGTAAGTGATTTGCTAGAGTTTGGATAGTATTGGTGAAGAAAGAGTTGAAGTCATTAGCTATTTGTATAGGATTGTCTGGATTAGAGTCCTGGGGATTTGGAGTACGTGACTGACCTGGGGATAGAAGATTATTAATACTGGCCCAGAATTTTTTGGGTTCTTTTTTGGTGGTTTGTTGTAGTTGAAAGTAATAGTTCTTTTTGTCTGCCAGGATGGCTTTTTTTGTACTATTTCTAAGCTCTCTGAATTTCTGGTTGTCAGTTAGATTCTTAGTGGAGCGCCATTTATCCCATGCTTTGTTTCTGAGAATAATTTTCTGCTTAGTATTGTTGGATAGCCAGGGAGCTGTTTTAGCTTTGGTTCTAATAGTGCGGCTTGGGGCATGGTTGTCTAGTATGGAAAGGAATGTAGAATTAAAGTATTCAACAGCATCATTTAGTGGAAGAAGTTTTAGTTGGGACCAATTACATTGTCTTAGTTCAGCGAGAAACTGATCAGAATTGAAATGTTTTTTAGATCTTAGTGTTTTGTAGGTGGTGGGTAAGGCTAGGTTTGATTTGTGTCTAATGATGTAAGTTAGTGAGTGGTCACTTAGGTCATCTGGAAGGATGCCTAATTGATAGGTTTGTTGTGGAGTATTTGTGAGAATCCAGTCTAGAATGGTTTCTTTATTGTTAGTTTTATTGGTTCTTGTAGGACTACTGATGAGTTGTTTAAATCCACCAAAAACTAGGTATGCTATACAGGAACAACCACTTCCTCTCTACTTCTACCAGGCATACTCTGGCCTCCTCTTACCTCCTTCCCTCCCTTCTGCATGGTGCCCCACTACTAACTAAACTATCCTCTTCCATCACTCCCAAGCTTGAAAGCTGTTATAACAAAATTTCTAAATTTGCCACCAAAGCCAAACATTGCACTCATCACTGTGTTACCCTCCAATCCCTCAGCTGGTTAGAATTCACAAATTACCTGGACTTCCTCCAGCTCACTACAGCACATAGACTAATATTTAATCCAACCAAATTCCCCGCTCTAACTAACATCCTTCCCCCATACACCCCAAATAGAACTCTGAGACCTGAACACCAAAACTTAATTACTGTCCACAAACCTAAACGTCCTGCTGGATGACTTCTCCTCTCCTTCTCCTTACGTAGGAATGGAACTCTGTCCCTTCCACACTAAGGACAATGTCAAACACAAACAACTTCAAAACTCAGCTTTACACCTACCTCTCCTCCAAATGGAAATGTAACTGTGTTCTCCCTACCTAGAACTCTTCAACAAAAGCCCCTGGGAGGGTATCTTCCTGAGTTCCTAAGCATCTTATAGCTGGCTATAACCTTCTATAGCTAATTCCTATACAATCTCTCACACTCTGTAAATATTGTAAATATCTTTTGACTTTAACTGTGTGAATTTGTTAAAATATATCTGCACAATATTTTCCACTATGGATAATATTGCTCACACTTTGTATTATTTGATATGTATTTGTACTTGTACTTTTTTTATTGGACTGCTATCTTTACTGTAATCTGTTTCATGGAGCTTTTCTCCCCAGGCCTCCAGTGAAAATGGGGTCTCTGGGCCCAGTGGACTTCCCCTGTAATCAAACTGGAAATAAATAAATAAATAAATAAATAAATAAATAAATAAATAAATACATTTAAAAGCTGTGTTAAAGTTCTTCATTTTGTGTTCATCTAAAGAAGGGTTCATCCTGAAAGTGCTTATGAGTGTGTATTTTTAAGCTTTGAATATTAAATTGCTTTTTACTCAGCCTGTTTGGCTTTCTGCTCCATTTATATTTTTGCTACTTTGGAATACATGTGTGTATGTCTGTGAGTGTGCTGGCATGCATACGTGTGAGCATACATGCGTGTGTGTCTGTGCTGGTTTAATTTATTTGGTCGTTTCTGTTTGTTTTTTCTTCTGTTTTTTTTTTTTTTTTTTATCAAACACCCCTTCTTTACAGTAAAAATTACAGAGCAAGTGCATGATGCAATTTACAGGAAGTAAAAATGAGTAGTTTAGTTTAGCAAGTGTGTAAAAGCAGATTTCTTGTCTGCCATAGGTAACATTATTGATGTCTCTTATCTAAACTTTCTGTGAGTTCTGTATAACATATTCTTGAATCATACCTCTCAACCTCTTAGCATAAGAAATCTGGAAAACTACTAAAACAATGCAAGGACAAAGGCCCCAAAATAGGGGCATATACTTGTATTTTCTGAAGGATATGAAGTCTGAAACTGAAATGTATGCCATTATTTTGTAACTTCAGTCCTCTGTGATTTACTAGAAAACCATACATTTTATGAAGAACAGACTAAAAATATGTGGCAATACTCTGGACATTATATGAAAATCTGGACAGTTCTGAGATATGCCTGTAATGAAAACTTGAAGGTACAATTGGCTACTGGAAATTTTAAATACATTCTTAAGGTTACAGTTGTGATAATCAGCAGCTGTAGAAATATTAAGGTTATTGTTCCCATCACAACCATGAGGTTTTAAAGTTAAGATGTGCTTTGTCCTTTAGATTATGACTTAAACATTTTGGAGGGTAAGTGCAAGAATTTGCACTATAGTTGTAATTAACTGTTATGGATAAAGTGCATATCAGGATTAGAGATTAGTATTAAGATTATAGTCTGAAATAAAAGTAGTTTTAAGGAGAGAATTAGAATTACAGACAATGGTAAATAAATTAGGTTGGAGAGTTCATGCTTGATTATAATAGGAATATGACTGAAATCACCATTAGGAGTAAGTGTTTGACAGACCGAGTGTTTGACATTAAATTAGACTGCAGTAGAATAGAGATTATGGTAAATTAAGTATAAATTATTTGCGTGTGTGTGTGTGTGTGTGTGTGTGTGTGTGTGTGTGTGTGTGTGTGTGTGTGTGTGTGTGTGTGTGTGTATGGATTTCTGCATACTCACACATGAATAATTTGGGTTGCTTAATAAGCAATCAGCAACATTCTTGTGCATGTCACATGACTTTTCTTTGGTGAGCAGTACCTCTGCAGATCCTGCTTTTTAATATAATCTCTTCTGTGATTGCACACTACCCTCAGTAAAGAAGTGTCTTGGTCAGATTAACATTTAACCTCTTTCAAAATTAGTAAAACACACATGAATAATTTGGGTTGCTTAATAAGCAATCAGCTACATTCTTGAGCATGTCACATGACTTTTCTTTACTGAGCAGTACCTCGGCAGAGCCTCCTTTTTAATATAATCTCTTTTGTGATTGCACAATACCCTCAGTAAAGAAGTGTCTTAGTCATTTTAACATGTACCCTCTTTCAAAATTAGTAAAACCCTGCTGTCGGTAATTCTGGATTCATGGATTTCAAACAGGTAAACCTCCCTAAACATAATGATGAGCTTTCCAATTTCACTTGTAGCATCACCACACCTGAAATCAAAAACAGCTGTTATTTATTCAAAGGAATTCTCTTCTTAATGGGCAAGTACCTAAACCTGGCAATCACTTGTTGTTCTTCTTTCAGCTTTTCCCGGTTAGGGGCTGCCACAGCGGAACTCCGGTCCGCTAATGATTGGCAGTAGATTTTTACAGTGCCAAGGTGCCAGCTTGATGCCTAACCTTCAAAGAAAGCATGCCCATTCACACATGTCTTTCGAACACCACTCGACTTGATCCAAATACAATGGGACATTTAAGACCAAACCATCTTAGTTGTCCACAAGCTTAAATAAACTCTACAAGAAAAAAAGCAACTTCTTAAATCATACAGCAGACTGAAAATCCCACATATTAAAGACTGCATCTAGAATATAGGTAAGGAAATAAAAACTACTATCTGGCTAGTAAGACAAATCATGAACTTAAATTAGCTTCTGAAGCCAAGCGTAATTATAAGTCCTTCTTTAGTTACATTAGGAAACTGAGAAATAACACCTAAAAGTAAACTTATTCAAAATGAAACCATCCGTTCAGACACAGCACACATTACAAACATACTAGCAGGCAATTTTAGAGTAAACTTTAGAAATAATTGTCTTAATTCTACAAATTCCTGATTCCCTCCTACCTTCTAATATCATGGAATGTGTATTGAAGATTCTCTCTGAGACCAAAAATACTGCTTTCATTGAGACGGACAATTTACCTAAATGAATATTAAATAGCGTGAAACACGCCCTTGTGATATCCCTCCTAAAATTATTTAACCTGAACTTAGTCACATGATTTGTCTCTAAAGCATGACAAACTACACAAAGCCAGCCCTCTCACTAACCCTGTGAAGGTTGAAAAGTACAGAGAAGGGAAACATTTTAGCTGGTGCATATAATTCCTAATATACTTTCGTAGCAGAATGAAATATCAAGTGTCCTTGTATCTTTTAGTTGGCTTTCTAATATTAGCAAGTGCTGACAGTGTTATAAAAGCACAAGATTTGTTCTATCACGGAGTTCAGAACTTGTGCCTAACATGGATTGTCATAAGGAAGTTGTCAGAAGATGTTCCTATTGATTACTGCTGCAGTAGCCTTAGCTGTATGAGTTATATCCTGCCAAGGGTATAACAGACAGACAGCTTCCAAAGCTTCAGGGCACATTCCACACAACCAAACATCAAGAAGCTCAAGATGAACTTTCTAAAAGACAAGTTAGAGTGGGAAGCCCTTCAGTGGTTTTCTGCCACCGAAGAATACATTCCTCGGAGGCTTGTGAGGATCGATGGCTGGCTTGTGCTTTCCTTAGATGGGTAGATAAGTTCTCTTTGGGAAAACACCACCTTCCCTTTTCTTATTTTTTACCAATGTTTTATTATTTTCCTATTTAGAAAAGTTATTTAAAAGCTAGTAGTGTTGTGTTTTAACGAATTGTCTTGAGACTGTAACATACTTTTAAATGGAGCGCTCATTGTTTCTGTCAGGTTATAAGTAATGTTATCTAAGGGATAAAATATTTTCTGTGGAGAAATTGTGTTTATTGTTCTGTTGTGGGGCTGCCATAGTGTTTGAAAGTGATTTTTAACTGTGTTTTATTCTGCCAAAAAAAAAGACTGATGTAAAAATGAGATTTTAAATTCTCCCTTTGATAGAGATTTAATGTTTGGCACCTCTGCCGCAGAGGTGATCAAAATGTGTGATGAAAGGGGCAAATTGATCCAGGGCATCCCTAAGATTTTTCAGGCATCCTTTATGAAATAAAAAAAAAAAAAACACTGCTCCAACACAAAAAACTAAATAAACTACTAAAAAAAAAAAAAAAAAAAAAAAAAGTGAAGTGAGAACAAATAAGTAACTGCAAACACCAAAATATATAGTTTAGCGCTTTTATTCAATGTAATTACACAAACTTCTTCAGGACTCAGAGTTCTGAAGAAGTTTGTGTAATTAAATCGAATGAAAGCACTAAACTATATATTTTGGTGTTTGCAGTTATTTATTTGTTCTCACTTTACATGTTTTTTTTTTTTTTTTTTTTTTTTTTATCCTCTATGCAATTGTCCAAGGGGTTTTCTTCCTCCTCATCCAATTTTGGCAAAAAATAGAATAAACAGTCTCAACTGAATTCAGGTAAACAGATGTTTAAACGGAAGTGGTAAGGATGTTCTAAAAAGAAGACAAACCTCCCAAAACCAAGGACACTCCAACAAGTTTAAATGACTATTCAAGAGACCTTGTGACCCCCTCCCAACATGGCCCTTTTTCTCTTTCCGAAAGTTTGAATCTCCATTTTCCTCTTTGACAACAGATTGTTTTAGACAAATGAGTTCTGAAAATCATTCATCAGGGTTACAGATGGCAGAGGAAGGAAATTCCTCCATTCCAGGGGGTCAGTCCTCATTCTGCAGATCAGACTCTTTTGTTTCCACCTGTTCATCACATGCTGTCCCAAGGAATGATAGAACCAGTTCCTCCTTCACAGGTGGGAAAGGGGTTTTATTCAAGGATGTTCCTAGTCCCAAAGGAATAAAATGCTTGGACACCAGTTCCGGATCTTTCTTTCCTAAACCTGCTTGTGATAGTGCCCAAATTCAAAATGATGTCACTTCACAACCTGTTGCCTTTTCTTCTTCTCTCAAGTTTCCTGGTAACACTAGACTTAAAAGATACTGATCATCACATTCCTAGTCATCCAGATTTCAAGCATTTCTTAAGGTTTTGTGTGTCTGGATCATATTATCAATTATCTGCCTTACCCTTTGGATTATCCAATGCACCAAGGGTGTTCACAAAGTGCCTAGCTCCAGTTATAGCTCATTTTAGGCTACATGGTATCCACAGTTTTCTGCATTTAGATGACTTGCTTATCCTTGCAGATTTTTTTTTTTCAAATTGTCACTTATCTCTCTCTCTCTCTTGGGTGAGAGATCTCTTGCAGAAGTTGGTATTCCAAGAGAAAATGTAAAAGTCTTTCTTGACACCCTCACGCAGGATTGTGTTCCTGTGTTGTCAAGTAGACACCTTGGTTCAAGAGCTTTTCTTCCATAGGAAAAATAAATCTTTGTTTGGATCTATTTCTAAGGTTTTCCACTCAGACTTTGGTCACTGTGAGGGAATACCTCAGAATTTATGGGTATCATTGTATCAACAATCCTCATGATACCCCTACCAAGACTACAAATGAGAAAGATACAGTGGCATCTGAAATCGCTCTGGTCTCAGCAATGAGACACTTTCTCTTTACAGATTCCAGCACTGGGGCTTGTTAGAAAATAAATCAGGTGGCAGAGACAACATATATCCTTAATTCAAGGTCTCCTATTCTTCTCCTCCTCCTCTTCCTCCCTACTCCAAAGCATTCAGTCACCACAGATGCTGTGGACTTTGCTTGGGGAGCAGTTTCAAGAGAGATAAAAATGCAAAGGGTGTGGGACAGCAAGGACAGATGCAAGCACATAAATATCAAGGAGATGCTTGCCCTGACCAATATACTCAATTCTCTGAACCATCTTTTGTGCCCATGACCTCTTCAAGTGGTTACAGACAATACCAGAGTACATCAACAAGCAAGGGGGAATCAGGTCATACCCACTTTGCAGACTAGCCATGTTAGCTTGGAATATAGATTCACAGCACAATCTCACTCTACAGGAATCCTACATTCCATCAGAGCAAAATTGTGTGGTAGACAAACTGAAAAGGAGCAGAGCACACCCTCATGAATGGAAAGTAGATGGGGGGGGGGGGTCTTTCAAGATTTGTTTCATCTGTGGGAAGATTCTCAAGTAGACCTCTTTGCCTTCTCTCTGAACAATCAACTGGCAACATTCTGTTCCAGAACACCATGCAAGAAGGCCTGGAAGACACATGCCTTTTCTTTTCTTTGGACAGGAATGTCCCTGTATGCCTTTTCACCCTTTCCACTAATATCCAGGGTACTTCTAATGATTTAGAAGGAATCCCCCACAATCATTGTGGTGACTCCTTTCTGGCCTAGACAACAGTGGTTCTCTCTTCTTTTGGAAATGGCTGGGGCAAATAGCACAAGCTTCCTCACAGAATAGATCTACTCACACAAGAACAGAAGTGTTTGATACACTCCAGCATCAATCATCTTCAAATGAATGCCTGGATGATAAGGTTTTTGCATCTTTTAGGCAAATGTTTTCTGAGGACTTGCAGTAGGTACTAATGTAGGCAAGAAAGTCTGTTAGATACTTTATCATTACCAGGTGAGAATTCTATAGTGAAATGTGCCACACATAAATCCAATATATATATATATATATATATATATATATATATATATATATATATATATATATATTTTTTTTTTTTTACAAAAGGTAACACTTTTGCTGATATGGCACAAAGACAGGTTGCATTGTATTGCCCTGTTCTAAGTTCCTGGAAATATTACATAATTCCATTTTTGAGTCTATGAATTTGGTAACCCAAGAACTGACTGTAATGCTCAGTGTGGTGCTATAGAACTGCACCTCACTTGACTTTACCCTTGTTTCTAAAGGGAGTACATATGCATATATCCAAATGAAGTGCTCTTTCACTCTCGATAATACTCTTGCCATCTGTAGTTACCTAGAATAACATCTGCCATCTAGCTCATATCTGGAATTGAATTCAGTTAAGTTACCCTTGTTGCCTGACCAGGAAGTTAAACACTGTGATTCTGCTACTTTATCCTGGTCTGATTCAATTTCCAGTGATTCTTCTTGAAGTCTGACACCATTTTTCTTGATTCCAGTTCCAACATTACTGATTCTTCCTGCCTTTTGGACACTGATTTCAACATTGTTTTATCCAGACAACACTCCCTTTTAAAATCATATGTGACTAAGATCCTTGGTTGATGTCATTTTGGTGATCGATTTCATTTGCACAGTATCCGGCCCAACATCCTTGTTTACAATTTCTTTACAATGCTCTCCAGCCCAGCTATGCTCATATTTCCTGGGGAGCAGTCATCACTACAATTACCGTTCTTTTCATCATTGTTTTGTTTTGCCTGCTTTTGCCACCTGGAACCATGAGTGCATCATCCTATGTGACCATTGGTGTGAGCATTAGAACTGTAAGTACTGAATCATTTCATGACAGATATACAGGCTTTTGTAAAAATTAATGCAGGTATTTGGTTAGAATTGAACCAAAAGCACCTGAATGGCATCCTCAGTTTTATACTTTTTTGCTACCATGCACACATGCACAGACTCAGTGTTAGCAACTTCACGATTTGTGCACATTTCCTCCTGCACATGCTGGGGATATTCTGTTGATTCTTATGCTAGTGTTTTATTTTGAGCTTCATACTGCTGTTTGCCTTTTTCTTACTACTAAAAATTGAAAGAGTAATCATAGTTCTACCCCCTTACTGTAATGCCACTTCAACTAGCAATGACCGCTAAAGGACATGTTTGCTATCATAAAATGGAACACTTTTGTCAGAATTAGCACTTGCAATTTTACTTGGAACATTTATGATGGGACTGGAAGGCAGGGCATGGCAGCATTATGTGAATATTATTATATTTATGGAAATGAAGCTTATTCTTGGTTACCTACAGACTGATCTGGTTGCTGTTATATTGGTCATGTTATTCCAGCTATTTGACATACAGTTACTTCATCTGATGGAAAGGTGCATAATGTTCATCAAGAGCAACACTGAAGACATTCCTATCCCAGTAGATAAAATGGATGCCTTTCATGTCCATCAAAATACTGTGCAACAAACTGCTTTTAAAAGCTTGCTCACATGGATCTTGGTAATGGGGTAATTTCTTGGACAGGTATTGCATTTGCTTATGGGGTAGTAAAATCAATCTGGGAACTTGGAAAATGATCTCAGCTCCCGGAAATATTAAGTAATTCCACTTGTGAGTTCCAGGAACTGACTGCAATGTGGAGTGTGGTGCTACAGAACCACATGATGTTTGACTTTACCCTCACTTCTAAAGGGGGTACATGTGCACTCATCCAGAGTGCTGCTGTTTTATTCCCAATAATACTGATGCCATCTGTATCCATCCTAGAAATGATTCCAAAAATGTGTTCAATATTCCCATGCCAAAGAAGCTGATATTTCACTATGGGCATGGTTAACCAACCCTTTCTCTGGATGAGGAGAAGGGATTTATGTTAGGCCTACCTCTCTTTATGCTTAAAGCATGTATTGCAAAATGATTACAATCCAGAAAGGGTGCAAGTTTGAATTTGATTGAAACTGTTCTACTTACCATTATTAATAAAAATCACAGTATAGTATAGGATGAAAATAGAGTGTTGCAAGATTTTAGTAAGATATATGATAATCTATATAACGGATCAAGGAATTAAAAATATACATAATACTGAATATAATAGTGATGATTACTTACAGCATGCACATATGCATATAGGTGCCAAACCTTGGGTAAATTTAGGATTTCCCATTGATTGTTCCAACTTATATTTGAATAGGGTTAGGGATAAGCTTTGCTTCACATGGATGGGAAGTTTGTTTCAAATCTGATAACTTCTTTAAGAAGGTTACTTGACCAGGCTGTGAACTGTAGTCATTCTATTCACACAACTTAGTTTGAGCTGCCCATAGTATTCAATACTATATCCCAGTCTAGCATCATTCATAATTTAAGTGCTGTAAAAGTAGACCAATACATGGTGAGGTGGATAGCCAGTTGGCTGAAAGGTTAAACCCACATTATTAAGGTAGCAGGCACATCCTTGAAAAGTATGAAAGTAACTAGTGGTGTGCTCAAAGGCTCTGTACTGGGATCCCTCTTTTATTAATCTACTTTTCTAATCTCCAGACAAGGAATCAAGACCTTTGGTTAACAAACTTTGCATTAACTGAGTATTAGTTACAAATCTCTTTCTGACAGCCATTCACTATAGTAGGAACAAATCATCATAAACAAGTGGTGTAAGGAAAAGGCTAAAACTGAATTTGAAAAATTGCAGTATTGTCACATTTGGAAAACAATTCACTCCCTCAAAATGCAAGATTATAATGCAGTCAGAGATCATGGAACCTGAATAAGTAATTGTCTCTCCTTAAATCACCATGTAACAACAGTAGTGAAAAAATCCTTCTGTTTAACATGACTAATATCTACAGGTATATAATCCAGGTCAAAATACATTATCATTCCTCTGTATGCAACCTTAATTAGACCTGTTATTGAGTACAGTGTCTCCTTTGGGATGTACCTTTCTACATGTATTAAGCAACTGGAAAGGCCCCTGAGGTTCATGGCAAGAAGACTGTTGGCCTAGAGATCCAATGCTACCAGGAAATGCTTGAAGTGCTATCGCTTTACTCATTTTCGTATAGGCTCTTGTGGGGTGATTTATGTTTTGTCTTCTCTGCCGTTAGGTATCCAATCATTCTTAATCATCTGTACCTTTGTAAGTCAAATAGTTCCACTGATGCCAGAGTTAGGGATGAAATGACCACCAGTAAACAAAACATCCCGGTGAAACAAATGTATTACCCACTGCCTACTGCATCTCTGAAACAGAACTCTTCTGCAAGTTATACAAAATGACACTCCAACATTATTCAAATGAAACCTGGATGATTGAATGTATACCTATAATTTTACAGCAGGACTGACTTGCTTTGCCCTTTTTGAGAAGAAGGTACACCATAAGCATGGCTATTGGCAAGGTGGACATGGAACTGTGAATCAGCTTCCTTTTGTTTCATATTTCCTGTGATCCTTTGGAGACCAGCAGATGTCTGGCTTTTTTAGGGCCCCTCTCATATTCATGGGGTCAGCCATTAGCTTTCCACATTATCAGCAGTGAGCAAATTCCCTCTTACATACCACATACACAAATACCACTGGAGCTGGCAAGTATAACTTTATCTCTATCATCAGCTGTCAGTGAGAGGTAGATAGACAAACATTCACATATGACTGGTTATTCATTCATTCATTCATTCATTCGTTCATTCATTCAGTGACTCGGCAGTGTGACAAGGACCTTCACTTATATAAGTACAGAACATTACATATTACTGACAGTAACTTCTGCAATGAGTATCTAGAAGTCATTTATTTTTTGTAGCATTTTGAAAGTAGGTTTGTATCTGACAACCAGTGTCAAAGTCATTGAGCTGAAAGGGCACAGACAAGCATTTATTACAAATATATAGTTTCAAGGTTAACCATTGCTTACTTATTTGTTTATATTCAGTGATGGACAGTGCCTCTGGGTTACCCCTGCTAAGAGACAGTTGAGTCCAGTGGGCTGACCCAGTCAACAAATACATAATATTAAATAAACAATTATGTTGCACTTGCCAAAACCGTTCAGTAATGTTAAACAGTTTCTTATAGTCACAATCTCACAAAATATTGGAATATATCAGGAATACATATATTGGTTACAGATTTGTCGATTCATCAACGAATTGTGTGACAGGAGAAGTCTGGATCTTCTATTTTCCAGGTAGAATACAAATTAATGTTCCATACCTTACCCCTTTCACCTTATTATGCAGAAAACATATGAAAGTCCTTAGATTCAGTTGTTATACCTCCTTTATTTATATTTATTACTGCAATGAAAATAATGTTTCAGTATTACTCTGTGCCAAAATGCATATGACATTGTACTGCACAACTTATTTAATAACATACAACAAGTCCAGAATAAAGTATAGCATTCCTTCCGTAATCTATAAATACAGCAGCACAATATGTATGCAAAAGCAAACAAATCTTCTTTCCAAGGCAGATATTCCCATCAGGAGCAGTTTTCTGTGGTTAAACAACTTAAAGAATATAACAATGCAGGTATTTCCCTTTCTAAAATATCAGCAGAGTTTTACAATTCTTCTTCTTTTAACTTTCTTATGGAAATTGCTTTAGATAGAACCACTCAGGAAACCTGTTTGGTCAGGCAGTACGCTGTCATTACCCAATGTATGTAGTGCTACACAAGCTCATGATTACTTGAAAACTGGTGCATTGTGTGCTGCCTATCATTCTGAGAGGGGCTGGTGTCTCCCTTAATTTCAGCGGCACAACTGTAACTTTATCTCCATCACTTGGTGCAAGCAGGAGGTAAATAAGCCAGTGTTCATGTATGCTATACTTATTTATAAATCCTCATTCATTCATTTTTTTCATTCATTCATTCATTCATAAGATCATAGGATCATAGGCAGTTACTAGAATAATGGCCCTGGGACCCTTACAAGCCTAGCCAACAGCTTTTGCCCCAAAAGAACCTTCAGTCAGCACCAGTCACCCCTGTCGAAGAGGGACAACGGTGAAACCTCTGGGACAAATTTGTGGTTTCCCATCCACTCATCAATGTTGTGCTTGATGAGGGTCAGTGAGGTACTCTGCTTGACATGTATGGGATGTCTATTCCTGACACAGGTCAGCCTCTGGGAGACAGACCTGTCTTTCCGGCAGGTTTTTTTGATGTCACATATTAGATTTAGGCCCATCAAGTGGTTAATGTGCAAGGAGTTAGACTTATGGATATGGAGCATCTCAAGCAGGGCAGGGTCAGATATTGCCTTGTAGGTGAGTCACAGATCACCTCTGAGCAATCTGTATGATGCCAAGTAGAGTGATGGTGATTTGAGCCTGTCCACATAGGGCAGATGTTGGAGGCCATGGATTCTCTTTGTTAGGTATTTCTGTGACCTTGCCAGTTGGTGCAGGTGTTTGGAGAGGAACATATCAAACGGGGAATTATACTCCATTATAGGCCCAATGAGGGAGGAGTACAGAGAGGTAATAATCTCCTTTTTTCTGGATGCAATCCCTTTACTTATGAGATAAACCAAGTAAAAGGCTTTTCTTACCATTGCTGCCACATGATGGACAAATGTGAGATTGCTGTCAACCTGAGTATCCAGGTCTCTCACCATGGGTTGTGTGCTTAGGGGGTTACCATTGAAGTGGTAATCAGTAGGGGCTGTGTTTTGCTGAATGGTATGCTAATACATTTTTTTGTGTTTAACTTAAGGCCATGACTTTGGTACCAGTTATTTGTAGGTGTGAGACCCTCTTGCAGTATGATAACATCATTTGGGGAGTCAATGACAGCACCCAACTTACAGTGATCCGCAAACTTGGTCAGACACAGGCCCTTTGTCTTTGTTTGGACCTCTGAGAAATAGATGCCAAACAGTGGGGGTCCTTTCATTCATTCATTCATTCATTCATTCATTCATTCATTCATTCACTCAGATGTTCTGGCAGTGTGACAAGGACCTTCCCTCATACTTACAAGCACAGAACATTACATATCACTGACAGCAAATGACTCAATGAGTACCTAGGGTACTGCTTATCATTCCGTTAGTTAGAGGCATTGGTGTCTCCCTTAAGTTCTGTTCATGTCAAAATTTAGAAAGTGTTGAAAGGTCAATGACAGCATCAGCCCCTCTCAGTAGCATTCACTGCTAGTACACTATGCTTCATACATTGTGAATAAAAAATCAGATGTGCCTCACCAAGTTAAAACTATAGTCTATTTTTTGAGTGATCGGTTGCCATAAGCTGAATTCAATCAGTTGCAAAGTTTTAGCAGGATAAGGCATGTCTAATCTCTGATTTGGAGTTTCAAACCCATTTTAAAAGTGAATATTCAAACAAACGTGCTACCCTCTAATAATCTGTAGTATACTTTTCATTTTATATTCAGTTTTGGTTGCCTCCTTGTGCCCCAACATCAATATGAAAGCAATGAAATATGATTTTCTTTCAATCATACTTCTAAGAAAATTACTTTTTTAAATAGCTTTCACTATCTATTTAAATACATGCAGCTTGTCATTAGAATAAATTACTAATGAGATATTCTTATGTTATGGGTGGGATAGAAACAGCATCACTGCTGACATTTTATGTCATGTTCTTAAGTTACACAATCTGGTCCAAAGGGAGTAGGTATAGTAAAATGTTTTCAAAATATCTTTCATTCATATTTGAGTCTGAGCTTCAAATAAATTGCATCATAGCAAAAAGCAAGTGCAGGGACATTTATTCAAAGCAAAATAAGAGCTTGCGAATGAGGCAAGATCCATACTAGCTACAGATGTACAACTTCATAGCTTTGTTAAGGACTTATCTTTTTCTGCTCCATTTGTTTTCATTACAATAATAAATACATGAAACTGAATTGGCTAAATTCACAGCAAACAAACCATATTGAAAGTATGACTGCTCATACCTGAGTTCTTCAAATTGCCCAGTTTTATGTACAACATAGCCTCAAATATATAATTAAAATATAAATAAACAAAACCGCAGCATACCCATTTAGTAGATTATCTCCCCTGTAAAAAAAATCTTGTTTTCCATTGACTCACTTCAAATCAAGAAGCACAGAATATCAATTTCTTTGGATTCTGTCTACTTACAGCCATATGGTGCCATTCATTTGAATATATTCTTCCCCATTTTATTTAAAGAGCACACAAAAAGATTTTTAACGTGCAAATTCTCTCCTTGCAATAAATTAAGTATAACATAAATAATTCATTAACTCTGAAAAGAACTTCATTATTTAGTCTGCCAACTACCATTTAAAGAATCCACTGCAAATATTTACAATCCTTTGTACATAAGATTTCAGCCTTAATCGTTTCCTGTTTTGCTCACTCCCAGAACATTTCCCTAGCAGCATCTAAATATTTTAGTTTGAATTCTATTCTAATATTCTTAATTCTTTCTACCCACTGCTTGCTGCTCTCCTTTGTCCTTCCCATCCTGTTGGTGCCATTTATTTTTCCCACAAACTTAATCCTGTTCCATCTCCTAACAACTAACATTCAGTACCTTAATTGTTTTTAGCATGTTAGTTCTAACTACGGATCACCCATTTAGCCAGTGTATACTCACACTGTACATTCCACTTGCATGTTTATTATCTTAGTATTGTGTGTTGTTCACTTTTGTAATTTCTACTCTCATAATGATCCTTTCAAATTTGCTTTGTTTTTTATGCTCCTTCTAATTACTCCTGTATATGCAGTTTATTTCTGTTCCATAGCTATTTTCTCAGGTCAAGAAAATCTGTATATACCATCTAGGTTCTAATTATTCTAAGCAAATAAAATGTGCTGCATACCTTTTCATTACAAACATCTTCTTTACATTTGCCCGCATTTTCATACTATCTGTTCGCCATATTAAACTATTGTTGCTCTAACAGCTGTTTGTAATTGTGGCATGTTACTAATAAACACAAATTTAGTATATATTTAATACAATTTTATACTTGTTTGACCTGTAAAATTTAACAATGCTTTTAATTTATGCATGTATACTTGTGTATTAATTATATTTACTGCAAAAATTGATGTACAACTACAAACTAAATATGCAATATTTAACCAAAATATTTTATTCTGATCATTCCCCTGAACATTACTTTTAGTCAGTGCAATGTACATTACACCTATTTTACTTCAAACTGTAAGTAAACTTTATCATAGGAGCATTTTTTTCTTGGCCTCCAGTGTAATCAGTGTTATACCCAGCTGGACTATTCCAGTCAACAAAACAGATAAATAAGAAAACAAATTACTTGGAATGTTTATTAAGATAATTTTCCATAATTAGCCATTTACTACTATAGTCTCCGTAGTCAACACAGGGTGTCTTGAGTAAGACTTGGATAATTTACTTTACCAGTTAGATGATATCAGATTCTATATACCTGCCAAACCTAATCCATCTGAAGAAATGATAATTAGTTAAAGGTAAGGGCTGAAAGAACAATGTGAGGTTTAAACCAAGACTTTGCAGTAATGAATATGTCAGAAATAAAGTGCAGAAAAGAAACATTTAGTCATCATTTTGTTTTTAACTTAGGCTAGTTACATTCACACAAATAACTTGAACCTAGACATAACAATATCTTAGTCAGATGGTGTTAGATAGGCAGCCGGGTTACTTAAAGGTGAAATCTAGAGTCCATGTGTCCCATGAATCTGGCTGAGGTAATATTATTATTAAAAGAAGATAGCGATAGTAAAATGCCAGAGCATTATAGACTAATACCAATATTGAATACAGACTATGAAATTATTGCTTCAGCAGTTCAAAGAAATTTAGATTTAATCTTGTTTCCAACACAGTTTGGATTTTGCCCAGGTAGGACTATGTCTGATGCAAATAAGAATCTACAGGCTTTAATTGTGGAATTTACATTTTGATAAGTAAAAAAAATGTAGACTTGATAAAATTAGGTGCTTCAGAGGCATTTGATTATATTAATTGTGATTATATTTGTCAGGTACTTGGATATTGTTTAGTGCCTAATACATTAATTGCAATGATACAAAATGTATATAGCCATTCTGAAATTGTAATTAAAATTAATAATAAACTATCATCTCCTATTTTGATTTAATGAGGACTTAGACAAAGATGCCCATTATCAGAATCTTTGTTTATTTTAGCGATTAATCCATTATTGTATAAATTGTAAAATTATATGATAACACATAACCAGCATAAATAAGCATTTTCCATTATAGCTTATGATGATAATATAATGTTAATATCAAAAAATGTCCATCAGGATATTAAATTAATATCTATACTTATTGCGCAAGCCTAAAATATTGTATGTTATGCTATTAATTATGAAAAGTCAGAGAGAGATTACAACGAAATATAACTGGAAATATTAACAATATTTTTCAACTAATATTACATCAGTCAGCTCATTTAATTTTTTGGGCATTAAAATTTTCAGCTCAATATGCAACTACAGTTGATCTGACTTAAGAGTTATATGTAAAGAAACAAAAATAACTATATTAGATGAATTATATGATATTTTTTATTAGTTGGTAGAATAAATAATATGAAGACGGCAACCTTTAATTTTGTTTCCTTTGCAAAATCTTTTGACTTGTCCAAAAATGGAATTGATTTCTAAACTTAAAAGATTAATTAGTACATTTCTTCACAGAGGGGGGAATCATTGTATCCTATGGCAGGAAGCAGTAGCTCCCATGGAGCAGGATGGTTTATCTTTGCCTGATATGCACACTTGTTTTATTGTGTACAGTTATTAATTTATTATATATTCAGTATGGTTCTAAGTTGGCTAAACAAACTATAAAAGCCTTTTAAGTTTCATCTTTTGGTCCTGCACAAAATTATTTGTTTCTAGATTATCAGATTTTAGCCTGTAAGTTTTTTTGCTCCATACTTTGACCAAATGCTATCTCACTTTAAGAAAATATATATTCCTTAGTTTAATCATTTATTAACCCACTGCTATTCAGTTTTAAAGGTAATGTTAAAACATATTGAAAATATGACATGGAAGGATTGTGATACTATGGACTTCAAATTTATGGCTATTGACTTGTATAAAAACAACTTTAAGAAGATCTTTTATGATGGGAAGTGATTAGCTAAAAGTCAGATTAATAGGGAAAAAGTTTAAATAATTTTTTACATAATATGACTTTTCCAGGCAAACACAAATTGGCAAAATATTTTTAAATATTAAAAAATAACCATAAATTAATAAGAAATAAATCAATTTAAATTAAACATCTTTATACAATTCATTTTACTCCCCACAGACTTTGTTTAATTTTTTTTGTCTAAGGCCAATTATTGACTTTGTAACTTTGAATCAGCTGATTCCTGTTGTTGTTGGTGGCCACGCAGTCAAATTTAGGAGCATTGCAAATGTACACATATAATTATCTCATCATATCTAAACTATAATATTGACTTTTCTCCAGAAAAGTTTCTATTAGATATGAATATTTTTATCCAATTCATATTACAACAAAGTTGTGGTTAGCTTCTATGCTAATGAAAAGACTGATTTAGGATAACTGGAAAGCTGCTCCCATGCTAAGGTCTTCTGTACAAAGGTGGTGGTATTCATTTTTAAAATATATAGAAGATTAAACTGTTATCTTTTTCTATTGTCTGTTTCTTTTTCTTCTTTTCTTTTTGCCATTCTCTATAGTGCTAGATCTATTTAATTTCTTATTTTGCCAACAGTTAATGTTATGCTCCATTTATACTGTTTTATGACTATATAATGAATGTAGTATAATGACAGGGCAATATTCATAATCTCAACCTATGCCCTACAACAGGGTTGTGATAGTGAGGAAAAGAGTGCTTTCAGACATCAGTGGCAGGATCTACTAGATAAAGCAGGATAACATGAATTGGTGCTGATAATGGGTAACTTTAATGCACATATTGGGACAGACAGAACAGGGTATGAGGGCTGCCTGGGTCCACATGGGTGGGACAACAGGAATAAAGAACGCAAAACCATTCTAGACTTCTGTCTGGCAAATGGCTTAATAGTAACCAACACATGGTTCAGAAAGAGAGACAGTCACAAGATCACATACAACATTAGTCAATATACAACTCAGGTAGACTTCCTCCTAGTAAGGAAAAGGCACTGGGGTAGAATCCATGATTGCAAAGTCATCACCAGTGAAACAGTTGGCTCACAGCGGAAACCACTAGTTGCCACACTCAGTTGCAAGCAGTGGTCAGAGAAGGCTCTAAGGTCAACAGAGACCAAGCTGAAGACCTGGAAGTTGACTGGAGAGAAAGTACAGCAGTTCAAAGAATTACTCGGTGCTCTAGCACCCCCAAGAATAGGAAGAAATAGGTGGAGTTGAACAAGAATGGCAGTGCCTAAGAACACCATGTGTTACGACTACAGAAAAGATATGTGGCTAAGCCAGGTATGGAAATAAGGTACATAAGGAAAGCTGGCAATGGAATACAGAAGTCCAGGAAGTAATCAAAAGAAAGAAGGAGTGCAGGAAGAACTGGGAGATAGAAAATACTGACCAAGCTAGGAAGGACTACTGGCTGGCTAACAAAGAAGCTAAGAAAGAAGTTACAATAGCAAAGAATAGGGCATCGGAAGCATTCTACCAGCTACTGAAAAGTGACTCAGGAAGTGGCACAAATAAGCTATATCAGGTTGCAAGACAAAGACAGAAAGAAAAAAAGATAGTCAGACACCTTTCATAAGGGATGCCAGCAACAACCTGCTCACCAGTCCACGGGACATCAAAGGCAGATGGAAGGAGTAAGAACAGCACTAAGGAAAATGAAGTCAGGGAAAGCAGCAGGCTCAGATGAGGTTACAGCAGATATGATAAAGATTCTGGGTGAGATAGAGGAGAAATGGCTCCTGAGGGTACTCATAGCAGTGTGGAGAGAAAGGAGCATTCCAGATGACTGGAGAAAAGGCATACTCGTGCCAGTGCACAAGAATAAAGGGGACATCCACAATTGTGGGTAGAACAGAGGCATCAAACCCATATCACATTGCATGAAAGTTCTGGAGAGGGTGATTAATAAAAAGATACACATAGTAGTAAAATTTAAGATGGGAGATAAGCAGTTTGGATTCAGATCTGGATGAAGCACAATTGACCCAAAGTTTGTAGTGTGACAGTTACTTGAGAAGATGTAGATGAGAAGATGAAGATGCAGTACTGTGGTGGTTTGAAGTCCCAGAAACACTGGTAAAATTAGTGCAAGCTATGTACAAGGATCAAATGACTCAAGTACGAACAGTGTTCAGCCTCACAGATGGGTTCCCAGTGGGAGTGGGTGTACATCAGGGTTCAGCTCTGAGCCCACTGCTGTTTATACTAGTGATGGACTACATTAGCAAACAGGTCAGATGGGACATATCAACAAAGTTACTAAATGCAGATGATGTGGCATTACAGGCAGACTCTGAGCAAGAATTTCAGCAAAGGATAGGAGAATGGAATGCAAAACTAAAGGCACATGGGATGAAACAGCACAGATAAGACAGTGGTAATGGCAGCAAACTGAGGAAATCAGAAGAAGCTTAGAAATGAGATAGAAGGGAAGATAGTGAAACAGGTAAACAGCTTCAAGTATCTGGGAGGGGTGGTTGAGGAGAAGGGAAGTCTGAATTAAGAGCTCAAATCTAGAATCAGAGGGGCTGCAGCCGACTGGCATAGAATGTCGGGTGTAATCTATGACAGAAGAATGCCAAAGAAGCTGAAAAGTAAGGTGTACAAGACAGTGGTGCAACCGGTACTACTGTATGGTACAGAAGCCTGGGCAGTAAAGGCAGAACAGTTGAAGAAGCTAGAGGTGACGGAAACAAAGTGCCTGAGAAGGGTGGTTGAATGCACATTGTGGGGCAGATGAAGAAGTGAGGACACAAGAGCAGAAGCCAAAGTAGCTCAAGTTGCAGAAAAGATCAAACAGAACAGATTATGGTGGTTTGGACACATGCAGAAAAGCAGAAGACAATCTGGTGAGGAAGATTTGAGACATTTTGTCTGATGAAGCGACAGTGTGTGGTCGCGAAAGCACTTACTTTTTAACTTTTTAACATTAAATTGGAGTTATTGATGTGTTGTTGAGTGTTTTTACTATTAGTTCAAGATTTGAGACAGACAGGAAGAAGGTAAGAGGAAGCGAGGACATCCAGCAATGAGGTGGATGGATTGTGTGAAAGAAGATGTGCGACAGTCAGGCATGAATGTTGAAGAAGGCAGGAGTGTGGCACTGAATCAAGAGAGTTGGCGACAGTTAACATGATACCCTGACCTCATGTAGAAAAATGGGATAGATAGACAAAGAGATAGACAGATAGATAGATAGATAGATAGATAGATAGATAGATAGATAGATAGATAGATATGATGACTGCAGATAGATGCATACATGCCTTACTCAGATAGATGAACAGTTAATATGGGACTGAATGGATTGATGGAGGGTGGTTAGATTAGATAGAGAAAGTAATGACAAGGGAAAGATAAAGGGAAGGAAAATGACAGTTGAAAGAAGAGCAGGGGAAGTATGAGCCAAAGCAGTAGATTAGGTAGTGAACTAAAAACAACAACAAACATTAAAACACCACAAGGGAAAGAATGCTCTACAAATAATAAATAAGAAGCAAACAGCATAGAAGCATCTGCAAACTGAAAAACAAACAAACCGAGATTGACTATTGAATATGCTAGAAGACAGAAGATATAAGAAGGCACAATAATGCAGCATACAAGATCAAATGTATCACAAAAATTAGGAGTCACAAAAATAAAAGCAATGTAGTAGAAAATAGTTTGACTAGTTTTAGAGGTTAAGATGCCGGATACCTAAAAGCTGACAGCAAAATATAGTCATCTTAGGCTGTAATCAAATGGGATAATTGTATATATTCAGTACACCAAGACAGGAATACATTGAACAGCAATGAGAAAATGACACTGACTGAAAATTATGATCAGAAGAAGCAGTAAAATGAAATGTCATACAAATATATCCTTTCCACAATTACACCTAAACCCTAAATAAAATGGTAGGATACTAAAAACTAAAACTATTCTGTCACTGAGTGAGCCTTCATAGGATTACCTAAGGTCACAAAGGATAATGAGCAGACGGTTATGACAAAAATAAATGGCAGTTGCCAAAGCTACACCAGAAAAATGTTTTATTTTATCATAAGCAGTGGCACATGGGATTAGCATAAGCACAGAAGCCCCTGAGCATTGAGGCAGTAAGACTAAGTCTAAAAACGTACACATTGCTATCACTTTTTGGTCTGAAATGTTGGCATTAATATCACTTACAGGGACTTAATAGACTCCTAATACTAAACAAGGGCCAATATTTAAAAAAAATTGCAACAAATGATTTAGCTTTGGAGACAAATGTAACTGAGTGGTGCCTTGGGAGATTTGCTGACCCAGTGAATAAGGAAGTTCAAACTGACTGGATGTTTTTGGCTTTCATGTTGTCTGTTTAAATAGCAGAGCCTTGCTTGAGCCTACCCTCTAGTTTGCTGGAGTACACTGAGCTGTGCATCGAGCAGCGCTGTGGAGCAGTACACATCACTGCACTAAAATTAATTCTGACAAAAGTACTAGCATAATCATGTCATTCATATTTACAGAGCTTTACATCATTTAGCACTCAGCCTTGCTACTATATGCTGCACTGTGAGACTCAGTGAGCAGCAAATTGCAAGTTACCTGTTATAAACCTTACTGGTGGCAGTTATTGAGATCACTGACTTAATTCCCTGTGTACCATTTCACTAAGCTGTTAAAACATAGTCTCTAATCCCTTTGCAAAAGAGAAGCTTCTGTTGTTGATACCCTAAGATGTCAAAATATGAGGTCCTTGCACATGATCTTTCATTTAGTATTGATTACAATCCCCCGCAATTATTGTTTATAACCTCCCTTCTTACTCCAATCACCATTTGACTAACCATTATGTAACACCTGTATCACTGACTCCTTGCAAGAAATAAACTCACCTGGATGAAGTGGATGTCAAATAAGTCTTTTTCCCATCTGTAATCAGTCTCATAGTACTGGGTGCCCTTAGGCAGTGAAAGAACGATGTACTGATAATTGATATTTACTCGAAGATCTGTGAGAGGTGCTGGTGTCTTATTAACTTAGGAGAAAACCTCTCACTTAAAATAAAGGTCTATGAGCACCACACAACACCATCTATACACACATATACATACCTACCTACACACACACACACACACACACACACACACACACACATATATATATATATATATATATATATATATATAGGGATATACTTTTAAATACCTAACAACCGAAATTACGAGTTTCAAAATGTTGAGAGGATAATGCCAACAGTTTAAAATAATGAAACTTTAAAAGCACGACATTCAAAACACTGACATTTCAAAACATTGAATGTATTTTATTAAACATATCATCTCAACCCTATCCCTTTCCAAAACCTTACACAATCAATACAAGCTTCTACACTCTAAACCCACAAAAAAAGCACACATTTATATAATCAAAGAAACACTTCACAAAACAATCTATACAAAATCAAAACATCTCTAAATAATACAGAACTGGTACAAATGTCTCTTACAAAAACACTTCAGCTTTTCTCATTCTTTTGCAGAGGGGCAAGCACCCATGCACCCCCCACGCCCCCATAAATTAAATATACCAACTCCGAGATTGCACTACCTTAAAAGAAAGTGCAAACTACCAAGAAAGAAAACAAGTTTATCTTCTAAACACAGACAGCTATTCCACAATTATACGATTGTGGTTTACTATCAAAATGTTGACGGGAAAAACATTTTTCTTTTCACAACATCAAAGAAAAGGGCAAATCGGATAATATCTGACTGCACACAATGTCAAATCTGCTAAATGAATTCAGCAGATTTGGCATTGTTGTCGAACAGAGCACATGACTTCCATATAGGAACACACTTACATGAAACTCCTATGCTTTCCATCATGGTTTTGCAGGGGGGTAAGCCCCCCACCCCCCCCCTGTGGGAAACTGCGCCTCCCACTCCCCCTGCTAACTATATATTCCAACTCTGAGGTTACACTACAGTGGGGAAAGGGATGAATATCCCAAATTGCGCTACACCACAATCTCTGCGCAGTTTTTCGAGTTCATATCAGCGAATGCACAATAGTATTCACTGATAGAACTTTCGAAAATGGAATGCTCAGCAAAACTCTGTCTTTTGTTTTTCCATCTGTGGAGCATCCATGTTCAATATTTTGATAGTAAATCATACAATTGTACTTACACCGCATAACTATATGTCTGCCATGTTTTTTTGTTTTTGCGTAACAACGTACAACTTTTTAAGCAAATACTAACCTTTTTAAATGTTCCACTGCTCACTCCACTACTATTGAAAAAAACTAATGTGCGATAATATGAAGTTTTAAGATTGTGACATTTTGGTGTTATCACCTCGACATTTTGAAATTTGAAATTTCGATTGTTCGGTATGTGAAAGTAGATATATATATATATATATATATATATATATATATATATATATATATATATATATACACACACACACACACACACACACACACACGTACCCACTTGACCTGTAAATGCACTTTAATAACATCACCACCCTCTCATGTAGCAAAGAGTCACAGTATGTGGGCTATTAGCCTTCCACTACCACAAGCTAAAAGAATACAAGTAGAGATGTTCTAATAATTGTTGACTTCATTGCCATGTACACTATAGATACCATACTGTCATGGTTGGACAATGACAGGCAAGACTTACTCATCTCTCTGGTGTCAAGATCTTCAGTTACTTGATCCAAGCAGATATGAATAGTAGACCCACAACTCATTTTTCTAACACCCTGTGCAGCTTCCTGATTTGGCAAGTCTCCTCAACTCAAAGTTGAGGGAAAAAAATGAATGCTGGTATTGCCTTTTCAAACACAGAGCACAGAGGTGCTTCAGTCCTGACTGTAACTGCTGTTCTACCAGCCTATCAGCATCTGCCAACAATGTCTCTTTACACATATTACAATCGGGCCCCATTCACACCACCATAGCTACTCCTCTGATGAATATGGCTTAGTGGTTGTCCATACAAGAGTGAATGACTTGTGATGCTCAACCCTTAGGGATAAATAAGGAGACGTGCTGGATTTCACTATGAATGTGTTGGGTGCAGGCTACTGAGTGGAATCTTAATTTCATCCAGAATGATGCCTAAATAGAAACATAAGGTAATTGACTTCAACAACTGGCTAAGTAGTTATCATAGATAGGATATGCCCTACACTTCTCAGGCCATGACTTCTGCTTACTGGCCAAAGCCATTGACACCCCATAGTGGTTTTCTTTGGCCATGTCTGACTACTGGATGTTCAAGCATAGTAAACAGTGACATAGCAAATCCAAATGCTGACCACATCAGTGTTGCTCTCCTAAGTGCCATAATTCTTAAAAACAGACTGCCTGATCTTGAGGCTGTCCTGTATTTAAAATACATGTGTGTCTGTGTTGTAAAGTGAGACCTGGTTTCACTGCAATGCTAGCACCCCTTCCTTACCTGTATTCAGTGCTTAGCAAGCATTCAGAGGAACACTGCAGAAGCATCTTCATATTTGTCAAGATAATATCACATCTAAGCACATCCCTATGATCCCAGTACTGAATGTACTGAAGTCTAACTTGCTCTTCATAAGAATAACTATCAATTTATTGTCTGCTATATGACACTGTCAATGTCACCAGTAAACTATAATAAATTCCTAAATATAGTTAGTGAACTACCCTTATCAAACAAATACATTTTATATTGAGTGATTTGTGTCATCTTCCAATTAAGTGGTGTGCCTATACCTCTATATCTGGGTATACCTAAAGATTTCTAGATCTAGTAAATGGTAGCTCCTAACAACAAATAGCTATCCAACCCACTAGTGGCCAGAACATTCTGCACCTTCTCCTCACCGATACGGCTCCAGATGTATCAGATCTTTAATATTTCCATCCTTGGTTAAGGTGGGCCACATATTAGTAATCTTCTCAGTTAAAGCCATTAACCCTGCAACAATAAACACATCTGAATTCAAGGACATTAAACATAAAAAGCTTGCTTAAATCCTAAGTGAGCTATCTATGGTTACTCGCCATGTCATCACTTCCCATGCAGCTTCAACTGCTGCTTTTTCATCTGATCTTTTCTTCCTCTTAAACAAGTGTACAGCTCTAGCAGTTCCCAATAGAACTAAATACAATGGGACATTTAAAAAAGAACCTCCTCGGTGGTCTACCACCGACCACTATCAATAAGATTCATAACAAATGAAAATAAAAGTTAAAGGCCCTTAACAAATCTACTCACGTTAAAGACTTAGTAAGAAATGCTGCATGGAACTAAACATATCCATCAGAAAGACCAAAGCAGCAGAAGCCAAAGGTAACTACAAATCCCTCTTTAGTTACATTAAGAAACTAATAAATAGGACCTTGCAATGTACAGAACTAGTCCAAAATAGCATTTCCTACTCTGACCCTAAAATACAACTACCATATTTGGCAGACAGATTTAGTGCTAATTTTATTGCAGATATAGTCACTGAAATTCTATACATCTCTGAGTTCCACCCCCCATAAGGTCACCATGGGACATGTCTTGCCTATACTTTCTAAAACTGAAAACACCTCTTTCATGGGCCCAGACAATTTACCCAGATACCCAATTAATAGTGTTAAACATGCCCTCAACGAACCTCTTGTACACTTTGTTTAATGTAAGCCTAGCCACAGGTTACGTATCTGAAGTATGAAAAATAGCTGTAGTTGTGCTCCTTCACAAAGGGTAGCCTACATCGGACCGCAGGATTTACAGACCTATCAGACAGGCCAGTTTAAGTTGAAAGTTCATGGAGCATATCATATCAGATCTCTCAAAATACAAAATTAAAAATTTCATATGTCTGTCCCCGCAGCAGTTTGTATTTTGTCAAGGGATGATCATAACTACTCAGCTTTATAAATTTTTTTGAGAATGTTGCAGAGGCAGAAGTCAGTGGCCAGTCAGTTCACTCATCATGTTTAGATCTGGTTAAATCCTTTGGCACTGTACCCCATTTTGGCATTGTAAACAAACTAACAGAACCAAAGGTAGATCCTTATGTTGTAAGATGGATTGCAAAGTGTCTGAAGTATAGAATTCACTAAATCTAAGGTGGGAAGCACCACTTCAGAAAGTAAGAGAGCAACCAGTGGAGTACCATAAGGCTCAGTATTAGGACCCATTCTTTTTTCTATTTACTTTTCTACCCTACATTTCATGAACCGTGGCCTATAGCTAACCAGATTTGTCAATGACATTAAGATGGCTGCCAGCACCCATTTCCCCATTGATACAGAAATGCTTCAACAATAACTAGTCCTTATAAAGTAATGGTCTACAGAAACATATAACAAACTAAATGCAGAAATATGCAGAATTGTCAGTTTGGTAAACACATCTCATGTACACATTACAGTAAAGCCAGTATTTCACTCCAAATCAACATGGTTTTCAGAGATCTTGGCACCTGGGTTGATGGGTCCCTTAACTTTGACCACCATGTTGCCACAGAAGTTAGGAAATCATTCTATATAGATTAATTGATTTCCAGCTGTATCTTATATAGATCAATGGATGTTAGTGTCCCTCTGTACTCTGCCCTAGTTAACCATTAAACTGAGGCCTCATCTGTCTGAGTTAGTGGTAGCTTAGGTGGAAGTAGATGATCCCACAGCACTTACCAATTAAAACCTAAGCAGAGATTCTGGTGTCGACCCAGGAACAACACATGCATCACAAATCTAAACATCGCTCAGGGGCAGAATTAGTGCAATAAGGATATAAAACTGACCTCAGTGATAGCCCCTAAGTGAGCATCTAGTTACAAATACAGATCATACTGCAAAACAGCACCACAATACAACATAAGACTATGTATACATTTTCAGATAATCGCACAGCAATCCTTTTATCTTGGACCTTGACAGCTTAATAGCCCATTATATTTAACAGATTAAGACTGACTTGAACAACATTAGTACAAAGTTAATTCTTTCTTCAAAGAAAACATTCACAAAATAGAGCAATATAAAATGCATGTTACATTTTACGAAGACTGAAACTTACTTCATTTCCCCATTTTTCAAAAATATTAAATGCATCTACAATTAATGCGCCTAACACTTTGCAAATGGTTTTGAGCTGTTTAAACTTTGCAAACACAGCTTAAAAAATTTAGATTTTATTTAATTTTGTTCTCATTCCCAAAATTAAAAAAAAAAAAGAATAGCTAGTTCTCTGAGTTGTTTAGCCAAATTAGAAACTGTCTGTACCATAGGCTGGCATGTATACAAAAGGATTCCGAAACTATTATTTTGAAAGCTAACCTTGCTCTTCAACTGTTTTAACTTATACTTTTTCTAATAGTCATTAGTCCAGAAACTATACATGCTGGAGATTTATGTATGGAGATTATTTAGTTAAATGTGCACTTTATACTTGTTATGGGGGTCAGTGACTTTTGGGTTTGTCAGGGCCTTAGCTGTGATTGATATTGGTGCTATGGCTTTTATGTAACAAGGATAGTTTTAAGGTTTGGATTAAAGCTAGAATTAGGATTAAGAGTCATTTACAGATATGATCAGGTTTATGATTAGAGTTAGGCCTAGAATTATAGTTAAGAGTTAAATTTTTAGGTTCATGTAATGGTTAGGCTTATAGTTATGGTTGAGGTTGATGAGCGTTACCCACTCCTCTGACTGACACATTTGCATACTGCTTCATCTGCGAAACCATACTCTTCAACAAGAAAATCTCAGTGGTAGAGCAATCTATGAATTTGAAAGTTTTAGCACAATGCAGCCACTTTCATAATTAAGGCTGTCGCATCTCACTAGATCTTTTTGAATTCCAGGGATTGTTCTTAGTAAATATTACTTTGTATATTATGCAACTATCTGCATCTATAAGTTTGTATTGTGCATTCTACTTTGAAAGGTACAAGGAAGTACCTACCATCCACAAATGAAAAGAAGAGGCAGATCAAAATGAGCTGACAGATTTATGTATTTATTTATGTATGTATTTATTTATCATTTGTTAACTGGGAAAGTCCAACTTGGAGCAAAGCCAATTTTCAGCAGAAGCCAGGGGAGAAAGGCTCCAGGTGCATGTCTTTGTAGAGGAAGCAGTTCAAAATGAGCTGACAGATTATAAGGAAGAAGTAATGCTAAAGTATTAAAATAAAAAGTGTTTGACAAATTAAAATTAGTGGGATTTTTGATTGTTCACCTTTACTAAACATAGATCTTTCTGGACCTTGGAGTTACTACTTTCTTTTGAAGTTATATATGCCATTACACAAAATATAATCTTTAAAGTTGAACTATGATACTGTGACTTTAAACAAAGTTGTCATTATATGTGAATATCAAGGAGTAAGTTATTGTGTAACACAGTCACAAGTTAGTTGTTTGTATAAGCATAGCTGCAAGCAGAAAACCTTGTGTATCTTTATGCAGTATGCTGTATTATGCTGCATTTACTTTTTTAGTTGTAATTATGCAACTTAACTATTTACTTTAAATTGCAGTTATTCCTTTCTGGTTTCATACTTAGACTTTTAGAAGTGTTTTATTACTGTCTTGTCTTCAATACTGTGAAATGCAATCCTTAATTTGTTTTGTATGTTCTAATGCATGTTGATGCACAGCTTTAAAATACACTAAAATAACATATCTGGCATCTTTTTTTCAATAAAAACTTGAGTAATATTATCCTTTCGTGTGGACAAATTTACCCCACTGCAGCTTTTAAATGTAATTTTAACAAGCTTAAGAGTTAAAACTACATGTATTAATTACATTAATTCTTAATGTAAAACCTATCTTAATAATTGAAATGTTTTTAGGAGAGTAATACAGTTTGCTGCAAAGTGCTTTTAATGTAGCACAGAAGACTGTACTCTTGGTTTATTTATGATAAATAACTGAACTGCAGAATTCACAGCATGCTAGTCCAGGTTGATATTTACAAGAGTACTCAATGTGACAGCTTTCAAAGGATTATGTATATTTTTGAAATAGTACAAGAAGAGCTCTGACAGCACGTCAACAATAATTTCTTTAAAAACAATGGATGCATTTTGTTATGGTTCAGGTAAAGACTAAACTGAATAAATTGTTTGGAATAAAATCTTGATTTTCTGAGTACATGATTACAAGAACTTCACCACAATATGTGAACGACTACCTTGTGTATTTATCCATTCACTCATTAAATGCATTTATTTATGAGATGTAGTTCTAGCTAATGACAACTAACAGTACACTTACTGTAGCATACTTAACCAAGTATTGTCCAAATGTGTTTTATATGTCTATAAATCACAGAGATATAGAGTTGTCATATCTGTTTGGAAATGTACTTTATGCAATTTTCTATCTGTGGTCTTATAAATCTCATTTTATTTATATATTTTTCCATGTTGGTTCGGGAAGGCACACAGCCCAGTAATATGATATATAAACTATGTTAGCTGCAGTCCTTTTTGTTTTATTTAAAGAATTGTTTCTTGTCTTTGTGGCAAGAGCTTATTTCATTACTGTAAAAAAAGATTACAATGTCTCCAAGTGAATGGCTTCTTAAAATGACAGCTCTTAATCTGTCTTTTCCCCCCTTCCTTTTCTTTACTCTTGCTGAATTTCATTATTCATTCTTGAAATCTAGCAGGATTCTAAAGACCAGAGAGACAAGAATTTCTTGTCAAAGAAAAGAAACTGTACTGACAAGATATTACATTATAACAACGTTCTTTACCCGGAGTTGTCTTTTGGTTGTGTTCTCAATAGCTTTATAAAATATCAGTAGAATAAGATATATTCAGTAGATGACAACCCAAATAGTGCAGGAAGGGCACTCCCAGCCATCTGAGTAATGTGTGTCTTACTGAGGTGCACTAAGAAGCAAAAAAAATTTATAAAAATGAAGTGGAGGATCAATAGACTTCATGATGTGCAAAAAAGTATTAGACGAAGAATCTATAGATGGCAAGAACAGTTTATTGGAAAATACATAATGTGGGTGATATTACTGAGGAATTTTTGGAAAATTTTTATAATGTGTTTAATAGATATGCTGTAAAGGCATTACTGTGAAATTGTAACAAATTAAAGAAAGTAGAAACTATGATATCTCTGACCAAGTGTTATTAATGGTGCTGTTGAAACACTTATGAATACTGCTTTTAAATTAACTAACTACGTTTCTGGAACAAGAGATGAATAAACATTAGGGGTAGTAATGGTACTGCATAACTTTTTTGATGAACTGTAGGAATGTCATACTTATCTGAAATATTTCAGGTAAACTGGACAAGTTATTTAAATTCATATTATGTGGCATTCACAGGGCTCCCTACTGAAAAGTCAGCACTCGGAAGATCGGAACTCCAGGAGGAGTGAATCTCTAATATTGCTCTTCTCCTTTAAACTTCCTTTTTGCAAGTGGACTTGCAACCCCAGTGTGGGTGGCAAGCCCCCCCACACCACCCAGACTTATATATACCCTCCAAGATCACAATACTGCAGAAAAAAGGGAACCTTCTGGGAAATGGCCATCTCGAACTTGGTATATGTAACTCTGTATTTTTGACCATTTCCCATGTTTTACAACTCAGTCCAGTCAGTCCTGACATTTTAGATGGTTACCCATTCATACTGAGGCTTTACTGCTTGTCTTTAAGTCACCTCCTTATTTCTTTCTTGCTATTTATCTTACTTATATATGTCACTTCTTATTGTATGTCAGTAAAATGCTTATTTCAGCAAGATGTGAAATTATTTCCTCTGGATCATAGTTCCTGTCACTCCTCCCTAACTTACTATGACCTTTGCCTCCAAATGCTTCTCATTGACACTGCAGTTTATCTGAGCCCTGGGTCTAAGAATTAGTTGACACACATTCTCTCTCTCTCTCCTTTCTCCTGTTTGCCTGATTATTTGATGCATTTTTTGGTAGGGGAGAAAGGGCACTGTATGTTCTACATACTAAGTCAGGGTTGTGGGTGATAAGGGTTTGGTGACCACACCACTTCTCTTCTAAAATACAAATACCTAAAACAGATAAATATATTTGGTTGTACCTTCTCCATTTCATTGTTTTGTCTGTATGTATCATGCGTGTATGATGGGAACATAGTGCTTCAGAATGCCCTAGCCTGTTCTCATCTGCTTCAGTAGCTGCTGACTTATAATGAAGCTCCCCTGCCCATCCTTAGTTATGTGTGCAAGGCTTAACCCTACACATTAAGGTTCTAAACACCTTTCCTTAAGATTGCCACAACACAAGACAGACATACATGTACAAACACACACACACACACACACACAAGAGCACACACACTCATGCACACACACATACACACATGCACACACACATACACACACACACACACACACACACACACACACACACACACACACACACACACACACACACACACACACACACACACACACACACACACACACACACACACACTCTTTAAACTCCCCCCACCCAAAAAAGCCAAAATATCCACCCCCCTTCCCTAGTTCTTCCACTAATCCTAACCTGCAAACTCTTGCCCCCACACACACATACACTCATCCTTAATATCAAACCTTTCCTTAAAATAACTGTTTTATTATTACTACCCACTCCCACTTACCTTACATTTGATGATGCACAATTTAACTTTTGCATCATTTGACAAACCTTCAACCACCTTAACATTTTCAACAAATGGTAAGTTTGATAAAACATACTGTGTGTATATATATATATATATATATATATATATATATATATATATATGTTTACCATCATAAGTACGACAAAGTTTTGTGCGAGTAATCACTTACTCGAAAAACATTGTTGAAATTAACGTTAGCGAACGAGCATAACAACGAAGTAAAAAGATGTCAACAGGTTGAATTCAACATTTTTTTTAACTTACCTCAGCGTCCGGTGCTATTCACAACACGCTTTGTAGGAGCTCAAGCCCCCTTGCACCCCCACAACACCTGCCAATTATATATACTAACTCTGAGGATGCACTACAGTGAAAGATGCCGAACTCACAAAAGTGCGAATGCACACTGGCATTCGCTCATTTGTGTCTTCGGCACCTTTTCGTAACATTTGCATTCCAGTTTTGGGATGTTGCAGCACTTCTTTTGTACATAATTGCTCGAATATCCACAGGTCAACCATATGATGGTAAACCTATACATACATACATACATACATATATATATATATATATATATATATATATATATATATATAAATATATATATATGGATTCACTTTATAACCTCGAAATGCTGAAATATCGAATTTCAGTATCTCGAGACTATAAAACCGAATCCACAAAACACCGACAAATAAAAACCGCGAAACCACATAACCGAAAACACCGCACACACTACACTAAACATACAACACAACACCCACATCACAACATAAACAAAAAAACAACACACATACACAACTCACACACACATAAGCAGGGCAAGCCCCTGCACACCCCCTACTTATATATACTAACTCCAAGATCGCACAAACACAACACAAAAGCTCACTCACACACGCACATTCTCCAATCCCTCACACACACTCTAACTCCCACTCAAAACCCTTACAAAACACTCACTTACCTGACATAACACCTACATCCAAACACGGCACCGCGCACCAACAAAACACAAACCCGGACATTACGTAGCGCAACTTCATAACCGCAAATTCGACATATTTTCGACATACGTCAAATTCGCGATTATGAACGTTCGCTATTTGTAACATTCGACTTTATAGCTTTGAGATACTGAAATTCGACATTTCAGTATTTCGATGTTATAAAGTGAATCCATATATATATATATATATATATATATATATATATATATATATATATATATATACATGGAAAGTGATCAAAAAGCACATTCCTCAATTCCTGCCTTTCTAAGGCATATACTTCAAAAGTAGGGTTACTGAAAAAGTCCAAAACTTCTGTAAAACTGTTTTTTTCTTTTTGCAGGGAGGCAAGACCCTCTGCACCCCCACACCTCCAGTAACTTAAATATAGTAACTGCAAGAATATACAATCTTGGGGAAAATATGAAACTCCCTTTTCCCCTACTACAAGATCTTGTTACGGTCAGTGCTTTACTAACCTTATTGTTCTATCAATGTGCATGTCACTCAGTCACTTTAATTTACTCTACAAGAGTGCCATATGATGACATACCTATACATATCTACATATCTATTTCTATTTTTATCTATCTACTTATCTATCTATCTATCTATCTATCTATCTATCTATCTATCTATGTGTGTGTATGGATGTTTGTGTGTTTGTGTGTGCATGTGTATTCAATAAATGGGTTCAGGTATATGATGCATGCAATGCTTAGCGCTGTAGGTTTAAGGAATGAGTTTTATGATGGCTGATAAAGCCAATGTTCCCTATACCTACTGTGCAATTTATGCCCTGTATCACACAAACCAGATTTCATATATTCCATTTATTCATTTTGTTATGTGTTTTGATGTTAAAGTAGTATTTTTTAATGAATTCAGTCTGATACATTAATTGACAAAGTTTCTGAAGAATAGGACTTCTGGTAGTTTGCACAACATTTTAGAAATGGTGTGCTTAAAGGGAAGGGCAGTTCATCATAGTCTTTTTTAACTATGTTTTTTACAAGTGCAGTGAGTGTTGTATTAGCATTTGTTAATCTTATAATTCAGTTATATTTTTTCCAATATTTTTCTTTTTCTTTTTCCTTCAGTGTTCATATTTATACATCACAGTGGTAACCATTTATTAACAACATAGTTGGGTAGCGTTCGAAAGACATGCATGTGTAAATGGGCGTGCCTTCATTGAAGGTTGAGCATCGAGCTGGCACCTCGGCGTTTCGTAAAAATCTACTGCCAATCATTAGCGGACCGGAGTTCCGCTGTGGCGACCCCTTACCAGGAAAAGCTGAAAGACAAACAACAACATAGTCACAGTGAAAGCAATCATTAAACATATTTAGTACATCACAGATAAAAGGAAATTTAACTTACAAAATACAAGCTATACACAATGTGCCATATTTCTGCAATCCTGTTTAGCATATTCATTTTTATAAAATAGTATTTATGTCCCTAAAGATTTAACTTTAACTGCCTATAAAAAATACATATTTTCGCCTATTCCTGGTTTCTCTTACATCTTCCTCCCCTTGTGTCCTGCATTTCTTATTGCAGAATATGGTCAAGGAATATGTTCCAATATTATAAAAAAATAGGAGTGTTGTTTGTTATTAGTTTATGTGCTAATATATATTTGATTGTAATCTGTCTGAAACCATCACACAACATCAGTGTCATAGCTAGCAAGTTTTGGGTGATATATAGTTTTATTAGGGAGAAGAGGGTAATTAATATATGCAATTTTTGTTTTGGTAACTCTTGAGAAGGAATGCATAGAATTGCAACTTCCTATGATAATGTAGCCTTCTTGTAATCCATCTTTGCTAATCTGACTGTCAATGAGCACCACAATTTATAGGAGCATTTACAGCTCCAAAAAACGTGGATTAGGTCCACTTTTTGAAACTGACAATAGGGACAGTTTGAGGAAACTTTCAATTTAAAGTTGTTTAGTATTGCTAGGTTTAAGTAAGCATTATTTGTAATCATCAGTTAGGTAAAGACGAGTTTTTTAAATGGGATTAGTTTCAATGTTATTTTGATAGACTAAGTTTTTTGTTTATCAGTTATTTCAGAATTTTGTTTAGTCCAGTAATTATAAAAGAGAATATTAGATTGATTTATAGATTCATAGGTTCTTAGGGAGGTACTAGGTTATCTGCCCGAAGGCATTTATAAGCCTAGCCAGAATGTGTTGGCTTTCACCACCTCCTTAGATTAGTTCCCTGTGCCTCTGTCCAGCAGAGCCATTGAAGTGATCCCCAGGGTAAACTTTCTGTTTCCCATCCACTCGTCAAGGTTTCTCTTGAGGAGTGTTAGCAAGGAGCTCTGCCTGATGTAGATTGGAATCTTGTTCCAAAGTATGGAAAGTCTCTGGGACAGGAATCTATCCCTCCAGCACATCCAATTTTTATTGTGGTGAGGTTTAGATCCCTAGAGCATGTAGCTTGAGGGGATATGGTTTTCTTTAGGTGGAGCATGTCCATCAATTTTTGGTTGGACATGGCCTTGCATGTCAGGCAGAGATCACCTCTGAGTAGGCAGTACGCAACTGAGTACAGCTGGAGTTTCTTTAGTTGAGCTGCATAGGGCCTCTGTTTGAGGCCAGTGATCCTCTTGGTGAGGTACTTCTGTGGTCGTTACAGCTGTTGCAGGTGTCTTGTAAGGTACACCCCAAACGGGGCATTGTACTTTATGATGGGTCTGATGACTGATGAGTAGAGGGGCACAATGGCCTCTTTTGATCTGGATGAAAACCCTTTTGTGACTAGGTGGGCCACATAGAAGGATTTTCTAACCACTTTGGCAATGTAATTATCAAAGGAGAGATTACTGTCTACTTGGGTTCCCAGATCCCTTATTACGTCTTCCGTATTTAGGGGACTACCACCTATGTGGTAATTTGTGGGTACTTTGTTTTTTCCAAAGGGGATGACTATGCACTTTTTGGCATTTAGCTTGAGGCCATGGTTTTGAGACTAGGTATCTGTCTCAGTGAGACTCTTTTGGAGGATGTCTGTGGCAGTCAGAGAGTCAATTATAGCCCCTAGTTTGCAGTCATCTGCAAGCTTGGTCAGCCATAGTCCTCCTGTGCTTGCCTGTACCTCTGAGGAGTATATGCTGAACAGGAGGGGTCCTAGTACTGAGCCCTGGGGAATGCCAGTTGTAACTGATTTAGAGTCAGACCTAGCTCTCGCAACTCTTACAATGTGGGTTCTGTCTGTGAGCTAGTTGGCAATCCATCTTGTGATGAAGGGGTTTATGTTCAGGCTGGTGAGTTTGTCTATAATACCAGAATGGGGAATGCCATTCTGCACTAACTCTGAGCAGATCTGAGAATTGCCACTTAGATTCTTGACATAGCTAAAGAATGTCTTGTGGTTATCTTTGGAGTCCTTGGCGATTTTTCTTTCGAAGCTAGTCTTAGATGATTTTATGAGGGATCGTAGTTTCTTGTTGATACTGATCAGGAATGTCTTCCCTTCTTGGGATTTTACTCTTTTCTGTACTAGTTTCCTCCTTCTATTGTATAGCTTGTTTATGGCAGGGGTCCACCAGACTGATTTTCTTTTCTTGGAGGAGTGAATCTTGCTTGGAATAGCATGCTCCATGCATTCTTGTAAGTACCCGTAGAGTGCATTAGTAAAGGATTTTGCAGTTTGGGCGGTGTTATCCTTTAGCATGGGGGCTTTGAAACTTTCCACCTCGGTCTTAAGTAACATGAAGTTTGCTTTTGAAAAGTTTTTCACAGTGGGGTGAAATGTGGATATCCAGAGTTATTAGTTTAATGTCAGATCTAACCAGCGAGGGGTTGACCTCTGGTGTGGAACACTGGTCACCCATGTTGGTGATGACCACGTCCAATATACTGTCACCTCTGGTGGGGGTGTTGACCAGCTGATCCAGGGCATTTGAGTTTATAAATTCTAGGAATGTTGGGCAAGGGAGTTAGTACTTGAGTAGTTCTCCCAGTTAATGTTGGGTAGTTGAAATCACCCAATATCAGGGTGTTTGGTAGGACCTTTATGTTTCCCAGTGTTTCCAGAAACACATAATGGGGGTCCTGGGACATGGTGGGTGATCTGTAGCAAGGTACAATTTGAATTGAAGTTTTGCCCATTGTTAGTTGCATGTGGATGATTTCTGAAGCATCGTGCTGTGCCACTAACCTGGAGGTGTGGGTATCATTGATGAATATGGATACGTCCCCGCCTATGTGAATTTTATCTATATGTTTTCCCATTGCAAACGCTTATTTAAGAAAGCTCTTTGCATGTGGAACTTGCATTTAATCCACTAGGGACTTGTTTGTTAGTCGTTTTACTGAATCTGTACTAGTTAGCTTACATTGTTACCTAACTGTATAACTGGGATAGTCTACTTTGTTTAACTAAATCAGTGCTAGTTGCACAGTAATCAGTACTTTTTGTGCCTTCAACCTAATGTAACCTGTAAACGCTCAGTTTATTCTAGCGTGTAGCACATGGTTTTGAAATAGCTGTTTGGGGCTTGCTTTGTCATTTAATCTGAACCTAAGCTTATTGTTCTTAAACTGTAGTTCTTTTTTTTTTTTTTTTTTTGTGTTTGGTTCTGCCGGAATCCTAATGTATGCTCCAGTCCCTTTTAAACTGTAGTTCTTTTTTTTTTGTGCTTGGTTCTGCCGGAATACTAATGTATGCTCCAGTCCCTTTTAAACTGTAGTTCTTTTTTTATGCTTGGTTCTGCCGGAATCCTAATGTATGCAATCGCTTGACTAACACAGTGCTTGCACGAGGATCCTTAACTCAGCTGTTGTCTGCTCATTTAAATTAATCAACCAATTGCCTGCTCATTGAAATTACCTCTGCGCACAAGGAACTGTTTATCTCGGTTTACCTACCTGTGCTTCGGCTGTATCATTAAGATACTGAAAGAGTGTAACTTATTTCTTCATCTTAGCTGCTATATACATTTATTTTCAAATTTTATTTATGTAAGTTTTGACAACTGTCTGCTTGTGAACTCTCGATGCCTGCACTGCCTGCTTTAAAGCATTCTTCTCTCTCATTGTATGTTCTAGCTTGGGCTCCTGCCTACCCTGCCCTAACCTCCTGAAAGTACCCTCCTGGACATACTGGCTAAGAACCAGCTAAAATGGACAATTAATCCAAAACTGAAAGGCCATACTGCTCCCTAAGTGCCACTCACAGCAAGGATTTTAAGTAAACATATGTGTACTGCTCTAACACTTTGTAGTATTTAATTTGATTTCTACTAGATCGCAGTGCGCTTCCCTGCCAAGTTAGCCAGCAGCCACAACTCCCCCCTCATTGCTGCTTAATAATCCTATTTCTCCCTTTTTAATTATACCCCCTATCCTGAACCACGATAGCTCCTTCCTTCCCTTTACATGATATCTCTCCCTGGGGTCTCTATTGCATTAGACTGACTGGCCACTAGGTGGCGCTCCTCTACCTTCTTGCTGTCCCCACTACTTTACCCTCTCCTTCCTTATCTCCCCTAAACAGCCCCCTGACATCTTTTCCCTCTGCTCTCTCCCTCACTAATGTCCCAGGACTACCTATCCACTCTTCGCTTTACAAACACCCCTTCTCTATCCTTTTATAAAGCCTCTTACCTTCTCCCACTGTCTTCCATCTATATATGTACCCACTACTCCATTTCTCTGTAAGTCTTTCTACATCTCTGCAAAACTTACCTCTTGACTATCACTCTTTACTGATTGTCTTCCTCACTTTCTCCTCCTTTGGCTCTTCCCGCTCCGGTCGCCCTGCGGGCTCACTCCGCTCCCCTACCCTGCCCCCAAATCCCACATGCCCCAGCACCTCTACATTTATTCTTCACATACTCCTCCCACCATACCAATTAACCAATCACAGTCCTCTTACTATTACCCCTCCCTCCTACATCAATTAACTAATCTCAATCCTCCTCTTATTTCCCCACCCACTCTTACTCCTCCCACTCCACTTTCCTACACCTCTCTACACTTAATCTTCCCCTCTCCTGTCTACAAATTTATATCTCCCCTTCTACTTCTTTACCTTCTCTCCTCAACTAGCATATTAACTTCCTATCACATTTCTCCCTTCCTTACCCCACCCATTCTACATGCCCTCCCAAATCCACTTTACTATCCGACTCCCCTGCTCCCTTCTCATCTTACTAATTCCTCTTTATCATGCTACTTTGTACTCCTCTAAAGCTCCCCCATACCTACCTTCTACTCAAACTATCCCTTGCACTCACCTGCAACCTCTTCTACTTTCTCACTTCCACTCCATATCCTCCTCCCTTGTTCCACCCAACCTACTGCACCTTTTCCATCCCAAACTATTCTCCACCTCAACAAAAACTTTCCCTCCTAAACTACTGCTAACCCCAAACAACTTCCTACTATGCAAACCTAAAAGGCTAAAAGTTATCACCTGTAATGTCCTAGCCTTATCTGGAGACATACATCCTAACCCCGCCCCTGCCTCAGTACAAACAACTCCTTCCCTCCACCCTTTTCTTCCCCTACAAATAACCCTTTCACCTTCTTCTCCTGCTTCCTCTCTTAGCACTCTTAAGGTCTTCACTATCATGCCCAGAGCCTTAACAACAAAATTCACCATGTACATGCTTGGATTAATCACAACCAACCTGACATCTTAGCCATCTCTGAAACCTGGCTAAAACCCCATATTATCGACTCTGAAATCTTGCCTCCAGGTTTCCACATCCTCAGAAGTGACCGATTAAATAATAAAGGTGGAGGCTCTGCTCTAATCTACTCTAACCTTCTCTCCCTAATCCCTCTTCAAATCCCAACCCCACAATTCAAAAATTCTGAAATAACAGCAAGTCTCCTCCGATTGAATAAACATAAGAATATCTGCATTATTTCCTTATATATTTCCCCAGGCGATAACATCTCTACCCTTGAGAATATTCTTCACTGGGCCTCAACTGAAATAAAATATGAAACCTATATTCTAGGCGATGTCAATATTGACTGGAATAAAATCAACACGCCTTCCCCCTCCCTAACCATTAACCTTTACAACTTCACCCAAGTAATCCATTCTACAACTCGTCCTAACAAAAACCACCCCCCAGGGTCCATCATAGATTAGATTCTAGTCTCCCATCCAAACAAAATCATTCTCTCTGGCACTATCCCTGACACCTTCAGTGACCATCTCCCTGCCTTCATTCATCGCTCAAATAACTCCACCCAATACCAACATCATTACATTCAAACTCGTAACCTTAGCAACTTCAACCTCACAATTTTCTCAAACAATTTTAAACAAATTAACTGGCAAATCCTAAACACTCTCCCCCTTGACAATGCTGTAGAACATTTTAACTCTATCTTCCTAAATACTCTTAACTCCCTAGCCCTGCTAAGAAACAAACAAATCAAAGCCAATTCTGCTCCTTGGCTGACCAAAGAAACTAAATAAATCATGCGTCACAGAGACAAATCCTGGAAGCTTTATCAGAAAAATAAACTGTCTTCTGCCTTGCTCCAATACACCCAACTCCGCAACCAAGTAAAAAAACTAATCACCTTGGACAAAAAAAAAAAACTACTATAATAAACTTCAGTCCAATAATAATAAGAACCCAAAACAATTCTGGAAATCAGATAATTCCCTTCTCCATCCAGGGTCCAGGAATAATCTCTGCCCTGACCCTAGTTTAACTGACATGGAGCTGAGCTCTCACTTCAACACTTTCTTTACAGAATCCATAGCTAAGCTAACCAAAACATTCCCAAACAATAATCCACCCAACTCCCTCTACTCAACACCCAACAACCCTAATAACTGTCCCTTTAATTTCCAGCTCAAACCAGTTTCTACCATTTTTATAAAAAAGCTCTTATCCAAACTAAAGCCATGCTCTAATGCCCCTGACAACATACCCTCCTCCTTCCTCAAATGCGCAGCCAAAGGTATTGCTTTCCCAATTAGTATCCTGATTAACAGATCCTTAAAAGAGTTGTACGTACGCAAACTTTGGCGTTCAGCCTACATTCTATCTCTTCACAAAGGAGGCAAAAACACCACTATTTCTAACTTCTGCCCCATTGCCCTACTCTCTCCAATATCTAAAATTCTAGAAAAATGTGTCCACCACCAACTTTTGCCCTACTTAACTCAGAATCATCTACTAACACCCACCCAACACGGCTTCCGTCCTGGCCACAGCACCATAACTGCCTTACTATCCTTCCTAGAAACAGTCAATCAAGCCCGAGATTCTGGACTTCTTGTATCCACAGTACTGCTAGATCTATCTAAAGCCTTTGACACCATCTCCCATTCACACCTTCTCTTTCATCTCGCCAACCTTAATCTCTCCCCTAATACTCTATCCTGGTTCTCCAGTTACCAGACAGATCTCAAGCTGTCAGATGGAAGAATGGAAGAACTCTACCTTTTCCTTCTTGCCTACACCTACCGGCGTTCCTCAGGGGTCCATCCTCGGTCCCATGCTTTTCAACATATTTATAAATAACCTTCACACTGTCATCCCTGACACTACAGTCATCCAATACGCTGATGACTCTACCTTAGTTTGTGCCGCCTCCAACGTTCCTGAACTACTGACTAAAACACAAATAGCTTTTTCCACTACAGAGAACTGGATGCACCAAAACCATCTCTCCCTCAACTCCAGTAAATCTAAAATACTAATTTTCCTCCCCACCAGGGTTTCCTCCTTTGACAAAAATGCTTTCAATGTCCTAAGCCAAACCAACACTGCTATAGAAGTGGTTCCTTCTGCAAAACTCCTTGGGATTACCATAGACGAACATCTCAAATTCGAACTCCACATACAACAAAACATAAAGAAAACCAACCAAAAGTTAGTTATGCTCTACAGGAATAATCAATTTCTTTCAAACTCCTCTAGGCACACCTTGGCAATCACCTACCTCCTACCCTCTCTACTATATGGAGCCCCTCTTCTAACCAATCTGTCTGCTTCCAACACCTCAAAACATGAAGTTTGCTATAATAAAACCTCTAAATTTGCCACTAAATCCAAAACCTCAACTCACCACTGCCTTACCCTATAATCTCTGAACTGGCTAGAACTCCCTAACTACCTAGACTATCTCCAACTAACCACCGCTCACAAATTAATATTCTACCCAAATAAATGCCCAGCCTTAACTAACATCCTTCCCCCATACATCACAAACAGATCTCTGAGATCTGAACACCAACACCTAATCTCCATTCACAACCCAAACATCCCACTGGCCAGCTTCTACTCTCCTTCTCTCTAGGTAAAAAATGGAAGTCTCTCCCTCCATCACTTAGGACTATACCTAACACTGAATCGTTCAAGACCCAACTTTTCTTATACCTATCATCCAAATGGAAATGTTCCTGCTTTCACCCTATATAAATTCTCTGGATTTTCCCCACTAAGCTCTCTATAATCCTGCACCACTCTACTCCCAAGTTTCATTTCTATTCCTCCAAAATAAATTTAGCTGACTTTCAATTGACTCTAAGTATGTAAATATTGCAAATATCTGAAATGCCATTGAGAAAAAAAAAAATCTGTATTGCAGATTGTCTTACGATGTATATTATGCATTTGCATTTTCCTGACTGTATGAATTTTACTCTTGTATTTTACCTCTAACATTATGTAACCTTTATATTATTGTATTGCTTATGGAGCTTTTCTCCCCAGGCCTCCACTGAAAATGAGCACTTCTTGGCCCAGTGGACTTCCCCGGTAATCAAACTGAAAATAAAATAAATAAAAATAAATTTTGGTCTGGGTTTTGTGGCCGAAATGTATGGTATGAGTTGTAGCCTAGTAGTGCTGGGGTACTCTCTGAAGCCTTAAACCAGGTTTCTGTTACTGCACATATATAGATTTTCTCTATACTGAGGAGTTCCTTGAGTGCGTGCATTTTGAGGTTTAGACTTCTGGCATTGAGTAGCATTACCCTCAGTTTTTTGTTGCTTGTGCTATTTACGGTGGTGGGTTTGTCTTTTGAGCCTTGCCTAAAAAAGGCACTATGGGGATGGCAAGAGCCTTGGGCAGTATTCAAAAACCCAAGGGTGACAGGGGCAAGCCATCTCTAGTGAAGCAGCGTGGCTTGTCGAGCATGTCATCCCAGGCAGACAGGCACTGGATCCCCTTTGAATGACACCAGAAGCTTTGTCAATTGTTGAAATTGATATTTTTTTCTTGTGGTATCATTCTTGGTGAGGGCAGGATGCTACTCAGGGTCAGGGTCATGCCAGCCTGGGCTACGTGATCAGAGAGCTCTTCCATGTCTCTTTTCATGTAGTCCATGGAGGTACGGCTCAGGTCATTCACACCGGCATGAACAATGACAGAGTCATATTTGTACTTATTCTGGAGTGACCTCAGTGCTTGTGTTATGTGGCATATCCTGGCACCCGACAGACAGCTAACAATAACCTTCTCCTTTTTCAGCCTAGTGAGTGGGATGTCAGTGTGCCTGACTATAGAGTCACCTTTTACTAGCGAGTTGGGTATGTTATTTTGCCTTAAGCGCTGTGATTGCATGGCATATTGGTTTTGTGAAGTATGTGTTTCATGGTTTGTGTTGGGGGGTGGAGGTTGCTTGGATGTCTGCTTTGGAGGTCTCTGTTGCAGCTTTTTATTTAGAGCCTCCGAGTATGTTTTCATGTATTTATGTGTGTTTTTTGCCGGTGCTGGTTTCATAGATCTATGTGAGACTGGTGGTGTGATCCAAGTAATTCCCTTCTCCTCTTGACTGTCTGATTCAGTCTTGGGTTGAGAGTGCTTAGCCTCCAGTTTGGCTGTATAATTGCATCTCTCACATGTATTAGTGTTTGGTGGTAGGAGGAGAGGGTTGTCTGTGTACATGAGACAGTGTAACATTGCCTCAAAATGCCCAGATTCACCAGTTGGACTGGAGAGTACACCTGAAACTGCCCTTTGGACATGCCTGGATAGGTACAGTGAACTGTTTTACTGATTGGCTGGTAAGGTCGAATAGACAGCCTTGTCCTTCTGTACAGTATAGGGTGGTCTAGTGCTAAGGTTTATTAGTGCTTGCTATGAGTTTTGAGCAAGTGCCGGGCTGAGAACTGAATGGTTTGAGTGCTTAAGTTGAAAGTTTGTCTAGTTCCAAGGGAAAAATTGAAGAGTTGACTTTGTAGAGCTGGGAATAGTTATACTCTTGCTAACCTGTGGTGCCCAGCATGCAAAACCACGCAAATGCAGTTTTTATAGCAGGGAAATGAAAGAGATAGAAATTAGCCCCAAATGGCCAATAAACTAATAATTTGTTGGCTGAAACTACTCCTCCAGGGACAGATAGACTTCTCAAAGCTCCCCTCTCTCACGGGTGAACAGGAAACTTCCTTCTATCCAAGTAAGGGATGAGCAAACACAGAAATTTGAAACACAGCCCTGAATTCAGCACTAACCTGAAAACTGGACTATACTAGCTTAGAAAGGTGGGAAACAAGTATTTTTTTTTTCAGAAAATAAAGCAGATACAATCAACAAAACACTTTAAATGCACAGAAATGGCTATCACACCTGAGTGTGTAGCCTACAACAGTTAAACAGGTAATTTAAACACAAAAATGACTTTGTTAAAGTGCAGTCAGTAAAGTAAGTACAATATGTAGCTGAGACAAGCTTTTTAAATCACAGAAACTCTAAAAAATCGGCATTTTAGGCGGAATTAGCTAAAGGCAGAAAGAAAGTGCAGAAAATGATACTTAATCACTCCAAAGTCCCTCTTTTGTCTCTCTGCTGCTGTAGAACTCTGTAGAGCACCAGACAGGAGCTTGCTGAGCTGTATTTAAGTGCAAAAAACTCACAAATGTGGATTTTATAGCAGGGAAATGAAAGAGATAGAAATTAGCCCAAAATGGCCAATAAACTACTAATTTCTGGGCTAAAACTACTCCCCCAGGGACAGATAGGCTGCTCAAAGCTCCCATCTCTCATAGGTGACCCGAGAAACTTCGTTCTATCTAAGTAACGTATGGGCAAACACAGAAACGTGTAACACAGCCTTGAATTCAGCACTAACCTGAAAACTGGACTATACTAGCTTAGAAAGGTGGGAAACAAGTATATATATATTTTTTCAGAAAATAAAGCAGATACAATAAAAAAAAACACTTTAAATGCACAGAAATGGCTATCACACCTGAGTGTGTAGCCTACAACAGTTAAACAGGTAATTTAAACACAAAAACAACTTTATTAAAGTGCAGGCAGTAAAGTAAGTACAATATGTAGCTGAGACAAGTTTTTAAATCACAGAAACTCTAAAAAATTGGCATTTTAGGCGGAATTAGCTAAAGGCAGTAAGAAAATGCAGAAAAGTTATACTTAATCACTCCAAAGTTTCTTTTTTGTCTCTCTCCTGCTGTAGAACTCTGCAGGACACCAGGCAGGAGCTTGCTGAGCTGTATACAACCAATCTGAATTTGAACTCATTTTTCTTCATATTTAATAGGTTTCATAAGATTCTACAAGTATTGATGTTATTCTCATTGACTTCAGGGTCTTATATTTATGCAGCACACAGGTCTAATTTGTCTCAGAATTACAATAGTCTTTAGGGAGATTTAGGGTCTTTCTTATGTCTTCAGTTGATTGATTGCTGCAATTATATAGATCCTATATGCTTTTCTCTCTAGTAAGGGGGTATCTATTTAGATTTAATATCTGTTGATTTAATCTAATATTTGGATTTAAATGGATTGGTTGTAAGATATTAAATGAGCTTGTTAAGTTTGTAATTCCATTATTGTTTTGTAAATTTATTTTATGTTTTAATGATTTATGTATTTTAATACTTTTAAGACTTTTCTTATTGATAAAAGGAAGGGGTTTGGGGTTGAATTTACAGTCTTTTATATATTCTTACTATAATCTGATCCAAGTCAGGCTCCATTATTTCCTATTAAGGTCATATTCTGAAATTGCAAAAATTCTGTTTGAATTAATTATTTCATAATATAATTTGAAGTCAGGTAGTCACAGACCTCCATTTTCTTTTGGATATATTAGTTTCTCGTAACTAATTCTAATCGACTTGGAGTGCCAGATAAATTTAGCTAAGTCTGTATTGAGTTTTTTTAAAGAATTTGTTTTGTATTACCATGTTCGATACATTGAATTGAAATAACAACCTTGGAAAAATATTCATTTTAATAATTGCTACTTTTGATAGGAAAGGTAGTTTTAGTTAGGTCCATCGAAGGATATGCTGTTCAACATTTGACCACAATTTTAAGAGATTATTTTGGTAAAATATTGTTTGATCATGCTGAAAGGCTATCCAAGATACTTTAAGACATAGTTTAGCTTTATTTCAGAAATTTGAAAGTGATGAAAATATCATTAATAGAATAATAACATATTTATTTCTTGTAAAAGTTTATAAGTTCTTCAAATGCTATTTCTAATTATACTTTCTTGATTATACTGCTTATGCTTGTTTGTAAATAATCTGTCATGCTTTAACTAATAATAATCAGAACTAAATAAGAGTAAATAATATGTTTTATTTTTAACTCTATTAATATAAACAGTAAGTAACATTCCATTGTATATACTTCTTACAGCTTTCTCTTACATTTTTTTATTTCTGCCTCACTCCCTTTTATTTTCTACTCTCTTTTCTTTTCTTTATTAATATATAGAAATGCTTTTAGACTGTGTGGGCACAGTGAATAATAGGATTTGTATGAAAATTGAGTTGGGAGAAGAATGCTGAGTTTTATTGCTTGTTGGTAATTTTGAGTTTAATTTCACTTGCATAGAGGCTGTGATGATCTGTGGAATACATTGTGGAGGTTCTGTCATGTTTAGATGCATTTACACTGCTAAATGAATGTTTGTCACTAGTTTTAATAAGTTTCCCAAAATGTTAAGAGAGACAATCTGGGATGTGGGCTGTCTTATGCACAATGTCCTTGAGTTACCTCAGAATCTTCAAATCACAGAATTCTCACAGAGAAACTGAAAGCAGTTAGTATAAACATTGACAAGGTTATCACACTGACACACCACAGATTCAGGAAAAATACTCTGTTCATAAAATATGTCAGTTATAATGAGTTTAAATGATGTAGTTTCTTGTAGTAAGTAAATGTCTTATTTTAGAAGGCATAAAAATGAAACATTTATTTAAATGTTTTGAAAATCTACTTAACAGCAGCATAATAATCTGTGTTAAAAATTTGTGTTCCAAACATATACTTTACTATAACTCATTTAATTCATCTGATTGACAAACATAAATAATCTTATAACTCTATTCTGGAAGAAATGTCATGTGATATATTTTAAAGCAGTAGGTTAGCATGATTGTAAAATCTGGTTACCAATATGTGTTTGCTATGCATTATTTTGTATAAAGCAGACATATTTATTCTAGGGACAGCAAGTAGGATAGTGCTCTACTAACACACAACTCAGTGAGATCAGATATATATATATATATATATATATGTGTGTGTGTGTGTGTGTGTGTGTGTGTGTGTGTGTGTGTGTGTATGTGTGTGTGTGTGTGTGTGAGTGTGATGGCTTTTTTTTCTGAGAATCTGCATAACTATCCAATATGATTTATAATAATTTCTATGAATACAATATTTTACTCTATTGACAAAATGAATGTTTGCCACAAGTTTTAATAAGTTTCCCGCCAAAATGTTAAGGGAGACAATCTGGGATGTGGGCTGTCTCATGCATAGTGTCCATGAGTTTCCTCAGAAGCTTCACTCACAGAATTTTCACAGAGAAACTGAAAGCAGTTAGTATAAACATTGACAAGGTTATCACACTGACACACCACAGATTCAGGAAAAATACTCTATTCATAAAATATGTCAGTTATGATGAGTTTAGATGATGTAGTTTCTTGTAGCAAGTAAATATCTTATTTTAGAAGGCATAGAAAATGAAACATTTATTTAAATGTTTTTGAAAATCTACTTAACAGTAGCATAATAATCTGTGTTAAAACTTGTGTCCCAAACATATACTTTACTATAACTCATTTAATTCATCTGATTGGCAAGCATAAATAATCTTATAACTCTATTCTGGAAGAAATGTCATGTGATATATTTTAAAGCAGTAGGTTAGCATGATTGCAAAATCTGGTTACTAATATGTGTTTGCTGTGCATTATTTTGTATAAAGCAGACAGATTTATTCTAGGGACAGCAAGTAGGATAGTGCTCTACTAACACACAACTCAGTGAGATCAGATATATATATATATATATATATATATATATATATATATATATATATATATATATATATATATGTGTGTGTGTGTGTGTATCTATGTATATATGTGTATATGTATATGTGTGTGTGTGTGTGTGTGTGTGTGTGTGTGTGTGTGTGTGTGTGTGTGTGTGTGTGTGTGTGTGTATATGTGTGTGTGTATATGTATGTGTGTGTGTCTGTTTATGTGTGTGATGGCTTTTTTTTTTTTTTTTTTAGGTAATGACGCAGGTGTTTCTGAGAATCTGCATAACTATGCAATATGATTTATAATAATTTTTATGAATACAATAGTTTACTCTATTGACAATAATGAGTTTAAGTAAATGCTCATATACAAACAATTCAAGATTTTTTGGAAGCTGTTGACAGAATTCACATGACAGAAAATAGATGCATCTTAATGCATGTAATGTCTGAATCATATTAGCCAAAGTTTTTGATTTAAATGAATGTTAGAACATAATTTTCTCTCCTCTTGATTTCTAACATTAAGATTATTTGAATGCTATTAGAATTCAAGTGTTATATATTACATAGATCTATATAATAGTATGAACAGTTTTTAAAAAAAAAAAAAAAAAAGTTTATTTTAGTTTATATGATGCTGTTTTACCAAATGTGTAGTTTTGTCTTGATAGATAATTGAATTGAAAACTGTTAACCTCAGTTAAATATAACTAGTATTAAATTGATAAGGTGGTAGCTGAGGTACTGCTGCTTAGGGTAGGGGTTAACTTGAGTAGTAAATACTGCTCTAAGTTGGAGTTTTCAACTCAGGCAGGATGCAAGGTTTAATCCTTACATTATTTTCACTTGTTCATTGTTATATGTATATAGTTTTGACATCCATAATATATTTTGTACACTCATTGTCACTACAAACAAAATTGAATCCTATACAAAATCCCATAAGAGATTTAATAAACACAGCTATATTTAAAGGTACACCTAAAGAGGAGATGTAACATTGTTTATCTTGTTATTTGTTATTTCGATCATAAGATTCTTGAGTTTTAAAAATGCCAAATGACATCTTTAAAAGGAATTTCTTTAAACATTAATGGATTGAATAATCCGTGTAAAAGGGCAAGCCTAATAAGATACATTAATCTACACAAGGCCAATCTAGTCTTCCTGCAAGAAACCCATCTCTTGAAAAAGATATTGATAAACTAGCCACTAATAAGTATGCAGTATTGGTTAGTTCAGAGCACACTCAGAAAAAGAGGAGTGGCTATTTTATGGAATAAAAGTATGCCCATTCCTAAAACCATTAAGTCTTATCAGGATGACAAAGGAATGTTTTGTATGGTTACAATACAAATTAATGGGAAGACTTACACTTTAATTAATGCATACTGGATACCTGGAATTGGTATTAATACAGTGAAACATCATATTGATAAGATCATATCATTCTCTATAGGGGGTATTATTTTAGCTGGTGATTTTAATTGTATACTACATGAAAGTGATACTACCACTATAAAGAAAAGAAGAATTACATCTAATGCAAAACATTTAAATGATTTTGCTAATTCTTATCATTTGAATGATATTAATAATCAGATAGAGTCAAAATCATTACCATACACCTTTTTTTCTAAAAGATACAAAACTTATTCAAAAATAGATAGGGTCTTTATTTCTAACCAGATGGTAACAGATTTAATTAATTCCAAAATCATTTCATGTCCTATATCTGATCATAACTCAATTGTTTTGAATTCATGATAAAAATACTCATAATGTTCAGATCAAAAGGATACCAGCATACTTAACTCAGCTAAAAGACTATAAAGAATATATACTTTCAGAAGTACAACATTTTCTAGACATAAATAATACTCCTGAAGTCTCCATTGTCTATGTTTGGGATGCCTTAAAATCATATCTATATGGACAAAGTATCAGATGGTATAATAACAAAAGGAAATCTTGGGATAAGGAATTGTTAGATATTCAAAGTAAACTAGACTCTTATAAACATAATAATAAAGAAAATATTATGGACAAGAAAGTTATTGAAGAAATAAACAAACTAAATGAGAAATACAAAGAAATTTTAACTCATAAAGTTAAAATAACTTTAGAGAAATACAAGTTTTGTCTTATTCAATAAGCCCCAAATACTTACATAGACTTAAAAATAAAACAAAAAGATTGAATAAACAAAACCATATCAAAGAAATCTTTTCTCTAAGGAAAAAGAAGAATGTTTCTAATATACCAGAAATACTGGATGAATTTAGAAATCACTTTCACAAGATTAACCATAACAACATTAACATGGAACCTAAAGATAAAATAAAGGAGTTTATAACCACAAACATGAATAAAAAGCTTAATAAACAACAGATTAAAATATTGGACAAGAGTATTTCATATACAGAAGTTATTACACAAATAAATAAGCTTAAATCAAACAAAGCACCGGGTAATGATGGTATTATACCAGAGATATATAAAATCCTTTCTAAAACTACATATTCATTAATACATAAGGTTTTTATTCTGGCCCAAACTGAGTTAATAACCCCCCCATCTTGGCAATATACATTTATTTCACCAATTTTAAAACCTAATAAAGATCCAACTAGATGTTCTTCATATCAACCCATCTCATTATTTAATGTTGATTATAAAATGTTTATGAGTATTTTTGCTGATAGATTGAAGACAATTATCCCTGGCATTATAGACATAGATCAGATGGGCTTCATTGTAAATAGAAATACTTTTGATAATATAAGAAGAACTTTAACATTAATTGATTTTGCAAATAGGAAAAAGAAAGATTTAACACTTATTAGTCTTGATATAGGTTCAGCATTTGATTCAGTAAGTTGGGACTATCTGTTTACCTTACTGAAGTGCACAAATTTCTCTGATGCATTTGTAAATTTAATTGAGCATTTATACAAAGGAACGCTGGCTTATATTAAGGTAGGAACATATGTTTCACAAAAATACCCATTCTTAAAGGTACAAAGCAAGGATGTCCACTTTCTCCACTATTATTCACTTTAGTAATGGAGCCTTGGGCTAATTTGATAAGAAACAGTACTGACATAGAGGGTTTTGAAATAGAAGAAAATACAACATCAAAAATTCAACTTTTGCAGATGATGTTCTAATTACATCAGCAGGATCTAATTCTTCTATGCAGTCTTTATTTGATAAAATGATGAATTTTAAAAGTATTTCTGGTTTAATATTCAATGAAGAAAAACTAAAATACTACCTATATATACACGAAAAAATACTCTCATTAGTGATTTTACTAAATATGTACCCAACTCAGGTCAGATAACTTATTTAGGTATAATACTATCTAAAGATATTAAATCTATTATATATAATAACTATAATACCTGTTTTCTTAATATACAAAATCTTTTAATACCTGGAATAATATGTTTTTACTATGGAGGAGAGACTTACAATTATTAAAATGATAATATTCCCCAAGATTTTATACTTAATACAATCAATAATACTTTCACCTACAAAAATAACTATCAAGAAACTGAATACACTAATGTTAAATTTCTTATGGGCACCTAATAGACCTAGGATTGCATTAAAGAAACATGCTAATAGCTGGTCTCAAGGGGTATTTCTTTTCCAGACTTTAATTTATATATTATCTCTTCTATTATAAAAGTTATTACTTTATTAATAGATCGGTCATATGTCGCAAAATGGAAAGATTATTGGGAGCTAATTAGTATGCACTTCATGAAAATCTCCTTAACACATAAAATATGATTATAAATAACTCCATGTTGTGGTTGCTAAAGGAATTTTGTACTTCACCTATTACACCTAAACATATGGTCTGTTACCCATTAAATATTATTATTAGTTATCGTAACTTTATATTCATGCACCCTAAGTATAGGGAATGGAATTTTATTGTATTCCCTATAATTTATACTCAGGGTATGCTTATGTCATCTACTTCTGAAGGAGCTCATTTAGCTATAGATAATAATCTAAAGTACTGGTATCAGCTGATATCTGATAATAAAGTTAAAAATCTAGATTTCTTAAAACAAGAATTTGATCTAAGAGAAACTTGCTGGTTAGAGGTTCAGATCTTTAGACAACATCTCATTGATAGAATAGATCTAATGTCTATAACAGTTAAAGAATCTATTCCAAAACTGATTGATTACTTGATAATAAATTTACAGCATAAAGTTTCTGATAAAGGTAAACTTTCATATATACATAAAATTATCAGACAAGAAACTTTTTACAATGTAGATTCATACTGGAATTATTTCATCTCTATTAATGGGGACCCACCAACTCAACAAGATAAACAATATATATTGGAATCTGCTTATAGAACTACATCTTCCATTGTCTGGAGACTTTATACATGGAAATTTTTACATAGATCTTTTTATACACCTTTGATGATGAATAAAATTAATAATAAAGATAATCTATGTAAGAGATGTAATGTAGAAATTAATGCTGACTGGGCTCATATGTTTTATGACTGTATGAAGTTGAAAGAATACTGGAAGTCAATTAATGAATCTTTGCAGGCTCTTTTTACAGATAATTTCATTATTTCTAAGTCTCTTATATTATTCAACACACCTGTACCTCAATGTGTTAAAAGATTAAGCTTCCCTTGTTATGGTCTATCCTAGCAGTGGCTAGGAAAATAATAACTAGAAATTGGATTTCAGATACACCTCCTTCGTTCAATGAATTTAAAAATGTTATGAATATAATGTGTCATATGGAAATAAGCACAATTAGAATGAGAACAACTAGAAAAACATCACAGTTTATTGTATGGGATAATTTACAAAATTTGTTAAAAAAATTCTAATTTCAATAGCACAGTATTTTAGTTTAATTAATTGATCTGATTGTAGTGGATGTCTTTGTAAATACTTTAGTTGTTTTGTTGAATATTATAATAATACCTATTTTTAATTATTTGTATAAAATTGTTATGATATTTCTCTTATATGTTAAAACAATAAACTTGTTTAAAAAAAAAAAAAAGAAATTTGAAAGTGAATGTTTATATGGCATGCTGGATTTATTGGGAATATTGAAGATTTTGCTGAGTTAAGTTTGTAGTTGGAGAATTTTGAGAACATATTAATGTAATCTATTATTTTTTTCAAGTCAGTATTCAGAAGTGTAAAGTATAAATTTAAATCATCCTCAAAAGCTGTTAATACAATTTTGTTTTTATATAGTTCTGGTATGCGATGATAGGTTTTCTGAGTTATAATTAAGAAGAGAGTTCTATGTATAAGTTAAAAAGGTTCAGAGATATCGGGCATCCCCATCTAGCTCCATTCATAATTTTTACTGGAGAAGAATTTTTTTCATGTTTATATAAAGTGTTACAGGGGTGTGCTCGTAAAGAATCTTGATTATATTTATGGAGTTCTGAGGTATATCGAAATAAAGCATTATCGAGAATAAAAAATTTAGATTTTGTCTGTCAAAAGCTTTACATGCATCTATTGCAAGTGCATACATTCCGCTATTATATTGTTTGGATAGTAATATCATTGTTTCTAATATTATCATATTATCCCAGGTTTGTCTGTTCTGAATAAAACCTGATTGACTTGGAGATATTATGGTTGATATTATACACACGAACACAACCACCAACATTCCACCAACTTTCTTTAAGTATATTTGTCATATGATTAATTAGTGTTTGAGGTTTGTATTTAATGGAATCAGTAAAAACTGTGTTATTGCTGTCTGAAGAAGCAGCAGGAGCTGCAAATGACTTGTCAATAAATTTGCCTTTTATCCTGGAGAGCTGTGCCATTTTTGAGTCCATTAGTGATTTTGGAATTTATGGTTGATATTATATTTTTAATCTGTTAATTCAGTTATATTTCTGGTTAACTTAATCTATGTTAGTTTAGAAAGAATCAAGTCTATTTTTCGGGTCTGTTTTATGGGTAATTCAGTTTTCCAAATGACTACTTAATGTCAGTATTTTATTTCCTATTCTTTTGTATTAACATTTCTCATTCAGATATGAACCATTTTAATTTCTACAGAGTTGATTTAAGTGGAAAGCTTGTCATTTTTGGGATTATGGATCTATATTTTGTGAGTGCAGTTTGTGAAATGTGACAGCATCTGGCAGCTAGTGCAGGGGATTTGGACTATGAGCTACTAATAAACTGCTTAGTCCAGGGTTTGATTCTTTCAAGCTGTAAAACTACTTTCTGTGTGACTCTGAACAAGTGAATTAATGAAACATATCTCAAAGAAGCAGTCTGAAGAAGGTTCATGTGGATCAGTGATTTACCCTGCTTAATAAATATAAATAAATAAGTTATGTTTTTTTATATACACTGAAGTAAATGTGAAATGTCATCATTGTTTTACTACTATGGTAGTAAGGGATTGGTTTATCTTTGTGTTTGTCAAGGATGCCAGGGGTTTTACATTGGCAAAACTGAGAGAGCACTATGTAAACACATCTATGAACATCTATACACCACAGAAAATAAAAATATGAATAACTCCCTTTACAAACACACATTGACCTGTCCTGGGCAGGTTAAGTTCAAGTTTGGGATTTTTTAAATTATTAAGGATCCCCGGGGAGGTGATTGGGGTAACAGGATTTGTAGTAGTGAGGTCAAATGGGAACTTAGGTTGGGAGCCATTTACCCATAGGGTATCAACGTACATGTTTCCTTGGTACCAGTTTTAAAGGATGCAGCCTTAAATTTATAAAAAATATTAGCACCTGATATTGTTGTTTATTGCTTTATTTTTTATCATTCAGTTTTTCACACTATTTTTATTTACTTTTATTTTCTATACATGTGTATTTTTTACATGTAATTAAAGGGGTGAAGATTGTTTTAGCAATGTTAATTAGCTGAATACTAATTGACTTGATTGTGTTAACAGGGAAGGGTATTTTAGCAGTCACTATGGTGAAGCACTTGGTTTAATAAAGTCCAGTATTTACGTGGATGAAAGCGCTCACCATATTGACTACTGCAAACTTGTTTTTATTGGATTATCTTGTACCATACTGCATTGTTGCTCTCATTGGACTGTCGTGTGGAATAAATACTTTACTCTAACTTTCTGCATTGGAAGATTTTTTACAAGTTGGTGTGGCAGTGTTGACCAGTGTGGATTGTGTTTTCATTGTTTTATTTTAGTTTTATTCATAGGTTCATAGGTAGGTACTAGGCTATTGGCCCAAGGGCCTATGTAAGCCTAGTCAACAAGGTTCCCTGGCTTTCGCCACCCAAGAAGATTATTTTCCTGTGCCTCTAATGAGCAGGGCCACAGAAGTGATCCCCAGGGTGAATTTCCTATTTCCCATTCACTCATCAAGATTTTTCTTGAAGAGTGCTAGTGAGGAACTCTGCTTGACATAGATAGGTAGCTTGCTGCAGAGTATGGGAAGTCTCTGGGACAGGAATCTATCCCTTCAGCATGTTCCATTTATTGTGGTGACAAGGTTTAGGTTTCTAGAGCATGTAGCTTGGAGGGATTGGGATTTTTTTAGGTGTAGCATGTCCAACAACTCTGGGTTTGACATAGCTTTGTATGTTAGGCAGAGACCACCTCAGAGTAGGTGATATGCTATGGAGCAAAGCTGGAGTTTTTTGAGACGGTCAGCATAGGACATATGTTTGAGTCCAATAATCCTCTTTGCGAGGTATTGTTGTGGCCTTTCCAGCTGTTGTAGGTGTCTTGTGAGGTACATTCCAAAAGGGGCATTTTACTCAATATTGGGTCTAATGAGAGCTGAGTAGAGGGGAACAATGACCTCTCTTTTCCCTGGATGAGAACCCTTTTGTGATGAGGTGTGCCACGTAGAAGGATTTCATGACTACTGTGGCGATGTGGTTATCAAAGGGGAGACTACTGTCCACCTGAGTCTCAATGTCCCTTATTACACCTTCAGTATTAAGTTGACTGCCGTCTATGTGGTAGTTCATGGGTACAGAGTTTTTTCCAAAGGGTTTGACAATGCACTTTTTGGTGTTGAGCTTGAGGCCATGGCTTTGACACCAGGCATTAGTCTTAGTGAGGCCCTTCTGTAGGATGTCCGTGTTGTTTGAGGACTCGACTATAGCACCTAATTTGTAATCATCTGCAAACTTTGTCAGCCAGAGGCTCTCTGTGTTGGCCTGTACTTCAGAGAAGTAGATCCAAAATAGGAGAGAACCCAAGACTGAGCCCTGTGGTACTCCACTTGTCACAGGTTTGGAGTCAGATTTGGAGTCTGCAACTGTTACAGTTTGGTTTCTGTCAGTGAGCCAGTTAACAACCCATCTTGGATTTATACCCGGGTTAGTGAGTTAATCTATAATTCCAGAAGGGGGGATGGTGTCAAAAACCTTGGTGAGGTCAAGCTAGGCTGTGTGAACTGCCTTACCCTGGTCTATGACCTTGGTGACTGTTTCAAAGAAGTCGATCAGGTTCAGGAGACATGATCTGCCCTTAACAAACCTGAACTGGGTTGGGTCCAGAGTTTGGAGGTTACCAATGTCTTTGTTTATGAGTTTCATGATGATATGTTCCATGGCCTTGCAAACCAGGCTCATTGGGCTAATAGAGCGATAGTTTCTGGGGTCCATAGTGGCTCCCCCTTTGTGGAGTGGTATAACTGTTGCAGTGTGCCATTCAGTGGGTACAATGCTTGTTGTGAGGCTATGATTGAACATGACGCTTAGGTGGGGTGCCAATTCATTCTGGAGGTTGTGTAGAACGCAGAATGGGATGTTGTATGGTCCCATGGATGCTGTGTTCTTGGCTTTTGAGGGTGCAGTTTTTACCTGCTCATTTGTGATTGTAGGGACACTGCATTATTCTGGTATAGATATGGGCCCTATAGGGGGTGTGGGGGGGTAAAGTTAGCACTGAATCTATCTGCCAGGATGTTGGCGATATCAGTTGGTTCTGTAATTTTTGTGCCATTGTGCTGTAAGTCAGAGCAGATCTGGGTGTTGCCATTGAGATTCTTGACATAGCTACAGAATGCTTTGAGGTTGTCCTTAGAGTCAGTGGCAAATGTTTTCATAGCTTGCTTTGGAGGATTTTATGAGGGAGCTTGACTTCATACTGAGGTTAACCAGGGAGCTCCTCCACTCATGGGATTTTACCCTCTTTTGCAACAGTTTCTTCCTTCTGTTGTAGAGTTTATTTATAGCTGGGGACCACCAGACTGGCTTCCTTTTTTGGAGGATAGTGTCTTGGTTCTGTTAGTATCCGTTATTCCAGGGGTGACAGGTGCAGGCCATCTCTGGCAAAGCATTGTGGCCTGTCGACCATGTCATCCCAGGCAGACAGATACTGGATCCCCTTATAATGACACCCACCATAAGCTTAGCCAATTGTTGAAGTCAATCACTGTGTCCTTGTACTGTGGTATCATTCTGGGTTCAGATAGGATGCTACTCTGGGCTAGGGTCATACCTGCCTGGATTACAAGATCGGCGAACTCCTCCATGTCCCTTTTCATGTAATCTAGTGAGGTACATCTCAGGTCGTTCACACCAATGTGGACAATGACTGAGTCATATTTGTACTTGTTGTGGAGTGACCTGAGTGCATGGTTATGTGGTGGATCCTGGCACCCAACAGGCAGCTAACAGTAACCTTATCCTTGTCTATTCTGGTGAGTAGAACATCAGTGTGGCTGACTATAAAGTCAACTATGACTAATGTGTTGGGTACGTTGTTTTGCCTTATGGGCTGTAGTTGAGTGACACACTGAGTCTGTGTGTTATGTGTCTTTTGGGTTGTGATGAGGGGTGGAGGTTGCTTGTGTTTCTGCTTTGGCAGTCTCTGTTGCTTGGGCAGATTCTTCTTGAGAGCCTCCAAGAATGTTTTTGTGTATCTATGCATGGGTTTTGGTGGTGTAGGTATAGTGGGACTATGGGATGAGTGTGGTGTGGAGCAAGTGTTTACCTTCTCCACTTGACTGATACATTCAGTCTTGGGTTGAGAGAGCTTTGCCTCCTGTTTGGTTAGATAAATGCATCTCTCACAGGTTGTAGTGTTGGGTGGTAGGAGGAGAGAGTTGTAATCAATGGCTTGGAGTACAAACATGAACATTTTATGACCCAAAAGAGCTGTACAATAACTGGATGATGCTTAGCTGATGTAGGTGGGAACTTCATGTACTTCCCAGCCTCATGACACATGACAGTCAGGAATTTGTTCAGGATGTGACAGGGTGCCATCTGTGACATGCCTGTAATATTGCTCATATGACATCAGGATTTCCCAGACGTTGTTGTACCCAGCAACAGACAGAGCTTTGTTTTGAATATGATGGGGTTACTTCTTTAACTACATGGACAGATGTCTACTGCACATAAGCCATACACCAGCAGCATCTGTGCAGTACCTAGGTGGTATCCGTCAATACTCACGTGGTAAGAGAGTTGTTCCAAAAATACTCTCTGTTAACATATAACTGGATGGCTTCTTGCTGTAGGGCATGCAATACTTATCAACAGAGCCTCCCCCATCAGCAGAGCTGTAATTCTATACTAAGAGGCTAGAGACACACACTACAGAAAGGGGGTTGGTTTGTGTTTCCTGCTTCTCTAATCTGAATGAAGAAGAGAGACAATTTCAAGAATCAAGCTGAGTTGAATTATTTCAGATAACGATTGTTAACATTGTTCAGTAATCCATGCAGCAGGATAAATATATGGAGATGAGAGGAATAAGGAATCTGTATGAAAGCAGTCTCTAACCAGATGACACTGAGGGCAATCACAGCAGGCAGTTTCTCCTCAAACAGAAAGAAATAAAATAACTTGTTTGCAGTACGCTTTGGCTTCATTTGTTTGGTTTACTTGTTTTGGAAATTTTTCTCTGCTTGAATTGTAGTAATTATTTCCTTTCATTTTTAAGGCACACAAATTAAAATGCAGATGAGTTTTAATTGATGTTGACAAAATGGAAAGTAAAAGGAAATAAATGCAAGGTAAATATAAGTAGACAAGTCTGTGTTGTCTGAGCAATTCAGCATTGCTTACAATCCTGTCAGAATTAAAATGAAAAATATCTGAATGTAACTATTACTTGAATAAAGAAGCAATTAATTAGTGTTTAATTTTAGAGCAAGAGCTTGGTGTCCAGTCGGTATCACATGAATTTTTTATAGCAACAAATAGATGCTCAGAAGCAATTTGGGTGCAATATTTGCAGTTTAATGTACTTTTTGGTGTTTCAAAAGGAAAGTTTTAAAAGAAGGACATACAAGTACATTTATTTTCTACAACCAAGACTGCCTAATAACACAGCTGGTACAGTGTTACTGTAGATGACTGGACCCAGTCTAAAGTAACAGGAGACTCATATGAGAAAAATTTACAGCAACGATTTTAATTAGGTTTGCCAAAGATTACTGGAGAAGTTATCTCTCTCATCATCCATAATGGAAGTGAGGCAAAGCATCCTGAGTTAGTTTGTGCCTCCTGATCCACTACAAATGATTAGATCTTGGAGTGTTCCAACATTTAATTTATCCATTCAAGTTGGTACTCTACCTTTTGTGATGTTACAGATGCTTCATTATAGCTTTAGATTCATTCTGAAAATAGTTACTATGGTGCTTGCTTAAAAATACTGCAGTTTATATTGCTACTTTTCTCTGATTCCTCCTGTGTTACCCTTTCATCCAGGTTAGATAGGTTAAGAGTACAATAGCCAAATAGGTGCCACATAGTAATGCATGATTGCTACTAAAGATGGACCTTACACTTTGCAAACTGTAATTACAGTAAATATGCCCTTTTGTATCCTTAACAGCATCAAAGACTAGTATTAGTATCAGTCACCTGACTTAAACTTCTAAAGTTAAAGCTTTTAAATAATATATAAGTGAATGAATGCATTCAGCAGTGTACGTTTGTAGAATATGTGCACTTTATCATACTTGTTTACCAGCATAACCAAACTTCATACCAGCATTTCGTTAGTTAATAACTTTTACTTCAGAAATTTAAGGTAAGTTACAATTGACAGTGTGGGTTGTTATAGAACACAAAGACACATATTTACTATCTTCTTCTTCTTCTTTCGGCTTTTCCCAGTTAGGGGTCGCCACAGCGGATCGCCTTGTCCGCACATTGAATGGCAGTGGAGTTTTACGGTGTCGAGTTGCCAGCCTGGCGCCCAACCTTCCACAGAAGGCACACTCACACACACATCTAGGGCCAATTTAGAGTGTCCAATCCACCTGCAGCATGTCTTTGGGATGTGGGAGGAAACCGGAGCACCCGGAGGAAACCCACGCGACCACAGGGAGGACATGCAGACTCCGCACAGAAGGCACCCCAGCCGAGGATCGAACCGGAGAACCTCTTGCTGTGAGGCAGCAATGCTAACCACTGCACCACCGTGGCCGCCCATAAAGACACATATTTACTATACTTGTACTAATTAAAGTGTTAGGTCCAGCATTAGCAACAACCACCAGTTATTTAGCCAGGATTTAGTGATGCTCTGAATCAGATTAGTGAGGGTTATATGAAGTTTCCTACATTTTGTTTCAGTTTGCGCCACTGAAATAAATGCTTGAGAGAGATCCTGTAATGTAAGATGTGGTTAACATTTTATGTTCTTGTGAAGAAGATGCATTGTTTGTTGCAAACACTTTGAAAGCTAGATTAATACATTGATAGGACTGGTGAACAAGCTCAAGACCTGTTGGTCATCGAGGAGTTTGATGACCCACATCTCCTGATGGAACTTAAAGGTTATCATCCAATTCCTTTATTTGTCTATTTATGTGTTTGCATGTGTATGCAAGTATGTATTTATTTACTTATTCAATTAATTTATTTCAGTTTGTTAACCAGGTAAATTAACTGGTCAACAAACCCTTTTCTGGCATGTCCTGGTTGCAAAGGCCCTAATAAATACAGCAAACACTTAAATAAATGGCAATGTACTTACATAAAGGAGCAATATGCAAATAACACCTGCAAGAAACACAGCATCAGTAAAAACCTGTAAATCCCAAGCCTTCAGTATGATCATGACTGTAAACTCATGTAGCTATAACTAACATAGCTGTCTGCATAAAAAGGTAACAGCTATACAGAGTTAAGTGATAGTGAACATTGTTGTAATATGTGGGAAATAACGTGTACAGTAAGATCACTGCACTAACAAAATTTCATAAATGGAGTAGTAACTTGGACAAATATATTTACATATATATGCATTTACAAGTGATGATCAGATGCAGAAATTGTGAGTGATTAACTAATGACCTGCACTGTATTGTTTTTAACTACCTTTATAGGTCAGTGATGTCATAAATAAATAGGAGTATTCCAATGATATAACAGCTAAATAGATGAAGGGTTGCTTGGAAAATGTACTGTAGCAGGTGAATGGAGTCCTCAGCCAGTGTCTTTAAAACATATGCATTTACATAGTTTGACCAGATAAGATTTAAGAGCCTTCTTAAAGGAAAACAGGCCGTTAGTATTTTTATTGTCTCTGGAATGTCATTTCTGTAGAATGGCGCCATTTTGGCAAAGACACTTTCAGTTAGAGCTAGTTTCAATTTCGGTTTGACTAGTTATGTCTGGTCAGTCATCTGAAAGGAATAGACTTGGTGTCTCTGAAAAATTGCTGGTGTCCTTGAAGGTGTGAACTGATGGGCTGCGTTTAATTTGGGGGTGGTGTTATTCCATAACCACTGGGGTCTTTGAGATATAATATTGTCACACTCCACTGAATGTTTCATTTTGTTTTTATTAAAGTTGAGTATCCCTTATATTTAGGTCAACTTAAGGCTAGTTTAAGCAAAGTGTTTCAAATAGCAAGTGGTTATTTAATGTGTTGCTTGTAAGAAGGCAGTTAGATATAAATAAGAGAGAAGGAGAGTGGGATGATGTAATCTTTGGATATACGACAAGCCTTGAAGCCCTTCTGTTTTATGTATGAAGACTTTTTGTACCTTCTCCAGCTGTATCAGATAGCATGTGAGTAGCTTACAGAATATGACAAAACATTCCATGCTTAGCCAGGCAAGATCTGTGTATAGAGAGACTGCTGCTCCTCCCTGGCACAGAGCTCAGCACTACAGAGGGCCATGTGGGCAAGTCCATATGCTTCACTGATGGTACAAGCTATATGGACATTAAATGAAAGGTCATCATCTGTGGAGATTCTAGTGTCTTTTACTATTTTGCTATCTTTCAGTTGTCACCCACTAATGATGTAAGACACAGACATTACATCTCTGTTTTACAGAGGAAAAAATAAATGACTTTGTGAGGTAGATGTTTGCAGTATCGTTCATTAAAGTCTATAAGATTTTACACCAAGTTTTTGACAATATGTTAGCATATTTGCATCATTTTTTCACCTTGTGTTTTCCAGTAGTACCTCACAATCCTATGGGAAGTGGGAATAGTTGCATGCTAACTGGCAATCACATTGTATGTTAATTAGGAGTCCAGATTTTTGCCTGGATGTACCTACTTTTCAAGAGCCTTTGTGACTATTTCCAATGTCTATAGGTTCAGAGGTATGCAGCTAAGTGTGGACCCATGTAATTATGCCTTTATATTCCATCAGATTACTGAGTTTATATATGATTCTTTTATGCAGTTTAATGTTGAACATTTCAGTCAGATTGAGATAAGCTAAATTTTCTGATAAAACTTCATCCATGGTTACAGTCTCAAAAAAAAGTTTAGGAGCTTTAGCATAAAATACCTGTCTTTGACAAAACCCTACTGAATTATGTCATAGGGAAGGAGGTTTCCCAGGTCTACCTGAATGCATTGTATGATGCTGCTGTCCATCAATATGCACAATAGATTTGTGAGGGTGATCAGTCTGTAATAATTGGGGGTCTGTGTAAGGGTATCCTTTGTGTATTGAGACTCCAATGGCCTGATTTCAATGTCAGAGATTTAGCTAATTTTATTTTTTTAAAGAATTGATAAATGGAAGAATACTGTTTAATTTCTGAATGTACAAATAAAGCTTCTGGGTACTTCACCTGGTCCAATGGAAATGGCATTTCTAACCATACTCATAATGAGAGAAGAGGTAACCATTTTGGATGTAATTTTAGGTGTGGTGGTGTTGCAGTGCGGAACGAATTTGTTCCATATCTGTGTATAAGTATAATAGCTATATCTATTGACTCTTTTAAAGTTGTTCTAGCACACTACAGTCTTGTTTCTTCTGCTTTGCTTTCTGGATGTGGTTGTAGAAGACTAAATTAGTATCTCATCATTATAGCAATTTTTACCTCAAATAAAGCCACATTTAAGATTTAAGATTAAGTAATTTGTAAGTATGCTAATTAATATTCAACAACTGATGACACTAATAACTAATGATTCTTATAATATTTTCTGTTATGTTTGCCTGAGCATATTATCTCTCCAAACAACAGACCAAAATCTTGTGTGCAAAACAGCTAAAAGTCAAACAAGTTACACAATATAGTGTGTAATGTGATGCAATATGATGCATGTCCCACAAAGCACCACTTATCACTTATAACATTGGAAGGATCCATAGTTAGGGTCATAAACACACTCTATATACAGACAACTATGTTTTACCAAATAGATATACACACAGTTGTAATATTCACCACTGTGCCCCCCCCAAAAAAAAAACTAATGAAACAAATGCATTCAACACATTCTGCACCTAAAGGATTTGCATTAACATGAATTGTCTGTATAGTATAAAGTCTTTAATTGTAATGTCCTGCAATATTTTTTATTGTAATCATCAATGTTTTGTCATAAAAACAGACACTTTTGGAAGGCATGAAAATTTCACATAGACTTTTGCATTTGGTACTAAAGCAAACTTTTACTGACAAAGTGTACACTTTTGTCTAACAGTAAACATACAAGCTTTTTCAAACTGATAACTCTTTACAAATCTAGTTTAAAAACTCTTCACTATCACTTAATTTCCAATCACTTCCTGTAACATGATCACATGCTCGTTTAACATGATATTAATCTGCCTTCTGCCAAAACAAGTCATTTATAAACTAATGGTCTCATCTTCAAAAAAATATTACCTGTTTCATTTATGCCACCTATTTGGGAGACACTGAATCTCAATTGCAACATGAATTCATGCCTTTCCAGTTTTCACATCACATTTAATATATTCCAGTACTCAAAATAAACATTTTTTAAACCCCATACTTTTCTAACTGTGTTTGAATAATGAGTTCATACTGTCCTTGTTCTTGATAGCTGTCACATCTCTCAGTTTTCTTACTCTTATCTAGTGGCTTCCTCAGTGTAAAAAGCATTATAGTTTGTACACTGCGCATGATATAGCATGTTAGCTGTCTCATATAGCCCTTGTGTTTAACCCCACAGTAGTATCTTCAAATTCTCAACATAAGGGCTATTCAACCATTACACATATAAGTACATTCTGAGTTATTAGTACCCAGTCTGTTTCAGTATTTAATTTTCATCTTTCAGTTATAGTTTTAATTTATGGCATACCTCTCAACCTGTTAGAACAAGAAATCTGGACAAAACCACAAATAAAAGTGGGACAAAGGCCCCAAAATAGGGGCATTTTTTAAATATTGGTCTTAAAAACTCAGAAAGTTGATAGAATAACACGTTTTGCGTTAGCATGAATTTTCTGAAGAGTATGTTTGTCATTATTTTCTAACTTCAGTCTTTAATGATTTGCCAGTAATTTGCCAAAAAAACCTCACAATTTTATGAAGAATGGAGCAAAAATGTAAGGCAAAAATCTGGACATCCTGTGAAAATCTGTACAGTTGACAGGTATGAATTTTGGCCATTTCTATTAACTCAAAAGGCTTTCACCCAAGTGTGCTGCATATACATTCATTTCCCACAAAATCATTCTATTTTTTAGCAATAATTTTGGGTGACATGATTGTGGTGTAAATATAAAACATACTGCTGTCTGTGTTGTTACTGTTTTGTTCTCTGTCAAAGTCACCTCAAATATTGCCAGTAAACTGGCAATACAGTAACATATTTCTTTGAAACCGTGTGCTAAGAATCAATTTAGTTCTTATGCTATCACTTCTAAACTGGCATAAGTGGGTGCAATTAAGGCGCCTATAGCCTCTACTCTTGTTTGTTAGAAAAAAATTATCTAAAAAAACTACCCAACAACTCTTCTAGCTGTAAACATACCAAGTCCATGTTACTAATATGTGACAAATGAGGCTTCACAAAGAATTAGTCCCTCTTCCCTTGGAATGGAAGCATGTAGGAAAACCACATCTAATGTGGCCAAAATAGTTTAACTAGATAAGGTGACATATTTAATTCTGTTAACAAGTTCAAATGCATCACTAAGCCATTTGAAAATCTATTAACAGAAGTTTAAAAAATATAAGCTCCACTGTTACTGGAAAAGGCTCTGTCATCATGGCTAGAGCTGTAATTATGGGCCTGAATAAAGGATTAATCAATGATATATGAACTTTTAGACTTCCAAAAAAATTAGTCTCCAACATTTAACTGTAAGGAATTCTAATAGTTTATAATCAATTGTATGTTCTCAATACAATTTATATAATATGACTAATCTCTGGTACTTCTTAAAATGTTAATATTTAGACACTTTTTTGTAACTAGTCCTATCACATAATAAATCCAACATACCAGAAACATTCCTGTCTTTGTCCATAATAATGAATGATCCTCCCTTCTCTTTATCTTGACTTAAATGTCTAAAGTTCGGATTTTCACAAGTCCAGCTGTAGAACATTTTCTTCTTTTTCCTTACCTTCATATAAAAATAAATATCTTTAAGTTTCTTTTCACATAAATGTTGAAAACATTTAAAGTGCAATCAGTTGGAGGGTTAAAAGCACTGGACGTTCTTAAACCAAAATTATTGTTATTTACTGCCAGTGCCATAGCTAAGAAAAAATAATATTCATCAACCCTACATACCAACATTTCCATTCATAATGCAAATAAACATGTTCACAAAATGCAATGAATAAAATCCTGACAAAAAGTAATAAACGGTGGTGTATGGACTTATCTAATTTAAACAATATATAAAAGAATATCAAAGCCAATTAACATAAATTTCTGAACATAAAGAAATTCAGAATACCACTGATTATGGTACCCTAAATTATCAAATCAGCGATGGCAGGAAAAAAAAACATGAAACTAAAAAACAGCAAGAAAAGAATAAAAACTATGCACGACCATACTATAGCAACATGTAGACAGCTGCATCTGCAGGAACAAGTGCAGGGCAAACCCAAGAAACAAACCCACACAGTGGATTCATAATATCAGTAAAAGGAAAATAATTTTGACCAAAAGTAAGAAGAGTAATTCTCAGAATATTAGAGCCCTTGTCACTGAAATAAACAAACAACTCAGGAGCTTAATAAAATACACCAAAGCCAAGTTTGAGGCTAAAATAGATACCCAAGCCAAAAACAATTACAAGGCATTTTTAGTTATGTTCATAATCTCAAAAGCACAATGCAACAATGCACTGAGCTGATTTTGAACGATGTTACCTTCACTGAGGCTGAAGATATAGCAAACCTACTGGCCGATAAATTTAACTCTAACTTTACCCCTCTCTCCCCTCTGTCTGTCTCTCAAGATATACCTGCAACTGGCTCATCTCCACCTATCACACAAAACTAAGCCCTAAAAGTACTTTCAAGAGACTAAAAATACTGCATCAGCAGGACATAACAATATCCATGGATGCATATTAAATAGCATGAAGCACAATTTAACCACACCCCTAATGGCACTGTTCAGTATCAACCTCCAAAGAGGTTTTGTACCAAATGAATGGAGAACAACTACAGTCATTCCTCCTGCATAAGGGAGGATCTTTTACAGATCCAGGCAGTTACAGACCTATAAATCTGACCATCCTCATATGCAAATCAATGGAAAGACTTATCATAGAATTAATAAATCAGGACATAGGGAACCTCCAAGCACAGGACTCATCTCAGTTTGGATTTGTCAATGGCAAGTCATGCTTACTCAACCTAGTGGATTTTTTTGAAAAGGTCACCAAAGCAATGGATGAAGGCAAAATGGTACATACCACATACCTTGACCTGGCCAAAGCCTTTGATACATGACCCAGTCAGGCTTTATAGAAAAGCTAAATAAACTGGGAATAAACCTGTACATTACCCACTGGATTGTCAACTGGCTCACTGATAGGATGCAGGTAATCCAAATAGGGTATGTTACCTCCACAAAGAGACTAGTCACCAGTGGAATCCTCAGGGTTCTGTCTGGAACCTTGGCATATACTTTTCTAAAGTAAAAGCCAATACCAAAGGGCTCTTTCTGACTACATTTGTAGATGTCTGTAAGCTAGGAGCAGTCATTGAATCTCCAAATGACTTAGCCATCCTGCAGGAAGGTTTGTCTCAAATAACACAGTTGGAAATAATGGGGACCAGAAGAAAGTTTTCTTAGTGACTACCTATAATTTTATAACTGAGGAAATGGTGAAAAAAGCACATAGTTTGTGGCCATGCTTCTAAGGGATACAATTTTGAACTCTGTATTACTTGACTTTGTGAGTATTGCATATAAAAGAGCTAGGAATCTGGCTGATATTCTGGTACATAACCAAGTTTGTTTACCAAATGTTAATGTTAGTCAGAATTTAAACCCAAATAAGGATACTGTTCCAAGTGATAGCTACTCCATCTGTCATTATGTAGTGAGTTATTTTCCCTATATTAATAAGGGAAAGTTTGGGATATGAACATGTTTTGGCTCTGCCTGGATGTCAAAAGTCTTTATACTAACATTAAGCATGAAATAGGGATTCAGGCCTTATTCCATTTCCTGGGGGACTCTTCCATGTCTCATTTTTTGATAGATTTAGTTATGTTTTGTTTGAAAAATAATCTTTTATGTTTAATGGAGACATTTTTCAGCAATTACAGGGAACTGCTATGGGGGTGGCTTTTGCCCCCATGTATGCTAATTTTGTTATGGCTAAACTTGAAGATGATTTTTTTAGATCAAAAGTTATTTTATGTTTTAGATTTATTGATGATCTTATTTTTTTATGTCAAGAAAGCCAGACAGATGCCCTTGGGTTTGTCGATGACTTACAATCTAATACTATGGGCTTAAGCTTTGATGGTATATAGCTTGGCCCACAAGTGAATTTTCTGGATATTAGCTTAGATGGATTTATAACTAGTCTTCATAGGAAATTTGAACATAGAAATGTATTTTTATATGGGAGTAGTTGTCACCCCAAACATTTGGTCAAGGTACTGCCTTATAATGAATTCTTACGAATTCATAGGCTTTGTAGCCTTGATACGAGCTTTGACACAGAAATAGCAGAAGCAGAAGATATGTTTATTAAAAGAGGCTATGATGCTCAGTTGGTTAGGGAAGCTAACCAAAAAATTATGGACATGAGGTATTCCTCTAACCCCCAGGGATACTCTCACTATGCCCATGCTAATGGGAAATATAAAGTTGGTACATGTGGAAATAAATCCACCAACACAGTTGGAAATAATGGGAACCAGAAGAAAAATTTTTTAGTGACAACCTATAATGTTATAACTGAGGAAATAGTTAAAAAACACGTAGTTTGTGGCCCATGCTTCTAAGGGATAACATTTTGAACTCTATATTACTTGACTTTGTGAGTATTGCATATAAAAGAGCTAGGAATGTGGCTGATATTCTGGTACATAACCAATTTTGTTTACCAGATGTTAATGTTAGTCAGAATCTAAGCACAAATAAGGGCACTATTCCATGTGATGGCTGCTCCATCTGTCAATATGTAGTGAGTTCTTTTCCCTATATTAATGGTATTAAATTTACAGCTAAGTATGAATACAGTAGTATATAGGAGAAACTTATAGGGGTTTTAGGGTCCTGTTACAGGAACATATTAGGGACATAAAAAAAAAATACTAGAGAGTCTCCTTGGGAGCCATTTCATGACAGCACACAATTCTGATCCTGATTCTCTTAGGGGTTGTGTTCTAGAAAAATTACAAGTAGGTATAGGTGAAAGTGTGTCCTTAAAAAATGTTGTTGTTCTTCTTTCGGCTTTTCCCGGTTAGAGATCGCCACAGGGGAACTCCGGTCCGCTAATGATTGGCAGTAAATTTTTACGGTGCCAAGGTGCCAGCCTGACACCCAACCTTCAATGAAGGCACACCCATTCACGCATGTCTTTCGAACGCCACTCGACTGTGTGTAGGACATGCAGACTCCACACAAATAAACTTTAAAAAAAAGAAACTCTCTTGATTTTAAAGTATGGTACTTTGGAGCCTCAGGGACTGAATAAGGAATGTAATTGGAAGTATGTGATTTAAATTGTATGCTTAATTGATTCATTGTCTTTCTTGTACAATATGCTGTATTTAAGTAAAGAGTGTTTTGTAGTGATTTTACTCTTGGAAGGCTGTGCAAGCCGAGGTGCTAAGTGTCTCATTAAAATTGCTTACTTCTTGGATCAGTGGTCTTGGTAGTATTTTAAAATTTTATTTTTTGTTTTTTTTTAGTTATATTTGCTTTTTTAAATAAATAACTGGTGTCAAAATCATGGTCTGAAATGAAATCACAAAAAATGCATTATCGTATCCTTTGGGAAGTCATCTACCCCAGCGAACTACCACATTCACAATACATCCCTATGAGTTTCTCCAGTTGTTTTGGATTTGGAAACTTAGGGCACTGGCTCACCTTTTAACCAGCTTGTCTCCATTGTTATAAGAAAGCCTTTCTATATTGCACAGCTTATAAACAAAGGTATTGCGTCTAGACTTAAGGAAGTCATTGCCCCCCTTTACTTAGCACTCATTAGGCCAGTCATTGAATATAATGCCCCCTTCAATGTCCTTTTTATAATAATTTGTAATGCCTTTTTTAATTTTTAGTTTCTTATAATGTGTTTTTGGCATTCTCTGACCCATTACTGATGGATTTACTGCACATCAGCAAGTTAAATGAAATCAGAAATACTCGGTCTAGGGATCTAAACATCATCTACAACATCAACAGAATGGTTTGGAGGGGCAGGTATATTTTGCAGAGGATACCATTGCTGTGGAACTGACTCCTCATCCACATAAAATAAATTTCATCCCTGTCCATTTTCAAACACAACTTAGATCTTTGGCTGGGAAACAGAAAAAATTTCCCCTTGAATGGTCCCTGTGCTTCTCATGGACAGAGGCAGTTTCTAATTGCTTTATCCCATACATGGGTCCCCACAAATTATATATGGTATGATGTCAGTTATTCTTATTAGGAGCAATATATAATTATTGAAGATTAACAAATGGGACATGTTATTTCAGGTACAAAAAGAGAAATTGGGTAGGCTTAAAATGGCATGCAAGGGCAGCTAGCCTAGTACTTACCTATGAACCTATGTATGACAGATACCTGATTCAGACAATGACATTCTACAAATGAATATTTCAAACAACATATATTACAATTTATAGACAGAAATAGCTGTGAAATGTTTATGAAAAGAATTATGTCAAAGTACACAACCATTTAACAGAAAGGTTCCCAAAATTGTTACTCTATAAATTGGTATGAAATTATCACATGCGTAAAAAGTTGCACAGCAATCATAGTTAAAATGAAAGATGACAAAGGATTAACAAGAACATTTTTATATTATTTTCAACAAATATCTATAACTCTTGCAAGCTTAAAGCAGAAAAAATATTTTTAAATGATATTAAAACAACAGAATAGAAATGGAGTATGACAGATGGCAGTTGACAGAATGATTCCTAAAATTTTTATACTAAAATTCCATGTAGTTAAAAAGTTGTAATCCTTCACAACAACTAGATAGTCAAAATGAATGGAGAACTGTTTTACCTTAAAATATACTATGAAACATTTAACTATCACACATAAACTACTAAATATAAAATTCATACTGAAAAAAATCAACAGGTCCATTTTACAGGTAAAACAGGGTTTGGAGTTTTCATGGTAAAGATGCAGAAACTGTAAGGCACAAGTCCACAGGGCACCTGTCTCATAGTACCCTTGGAAATGTAATAAAATCTATATCATATGAACCCCCCCTAATGACTTATAGGTTTATAGGTTCATAGGTAGGTACTAGGGCCTATATAAGCCTAGTCAAAATGTATCCTGGCTTTCACCATGCAAGAAAATTATTTTCCTGTGCCCCTGTTGAGCAGAGCCACAGAAGTGATCCCTGGGGTGAATTTCCTATCTCCCATCTAATCATCAAGATTTTTCTTGAAGAGTGCTAATGAGAAGCTTTGTTTGATATAGATAGGTAGTTTATTCCAGAGTATGGGAAGTCTCTGGGACAGGAATCTATCCCTCCAGCATGTTCTGTTTATTGTGGTGACAAGGTTTATGCCCCTAGAGCATGTAGCTCGGAGGGATTTGGATTTCTTTAAGTGGAGCATGTCCAACAGCTCTGGGTTTGACATAGCTTTGTATGTTAGGCAGAGATTGCCTCTGAGTAGGTGATATGCAATGGAGTAAAGCTGGAGTTTTTTGAGACGGTCTGCGTAGGGCATCTGTTTGAGACCAGTAATCCTCTTTGTGAGGTATTTCTGCGGCCTTTCCAGTTGTTCTAGATGTCTTGTGAGGTACATACTAAAAAGGGCATTGTACTCTCTAATGGGTCTAATGAGTGACAAGTAGAGGGGAACAATGACCTCTTTTTTCCTGGATGAGAAACCTTTTGTGATGAGGTGTGCCACACAAAAGGATTTCCAGACTACTGTGGCGATGTGATTATCAAAGGAGAGACTACTATCCACCTGTGACCAAAGATCTCATCACACTTTTGGTGTTAAGTAGACTACCACCTTTGCAGTAGTTCATGGGTACAGAGCTTTTGCCAAAAGGGATGACAATGCGCTTTTTGGCATTAAGCTTGAGGCCATGGCTTTGACACCAGGCATCTGTCTCAGTGAGGCCCTTTTGTAGGATGTCCACATCATTAGGAGTTTTGATTATGGCTCCTAGTTCACAGTCATCTGTGATAGCCTGTACTTCAGAGAAGTAGATACCAAACAGGAGAGGACCCAGATCAGAACCCTGTGTTACTCCACTTATAACTGGACTGAATTTGGATTTGGAGTCTGCTACTTTCAAGGTGTGGGTTCTGCCAGTGAGTCAGTTGGCAACCCGTCTTGTGACATAGGGATTTATACCTAGTTTAATGAGTTTATCACAAATTCCAGAGGAGGGGATGGTGTTGAACACCTTGGTGAGATCTAGATAGGCTGTGTGAACCACCTTACCCTCATCTATGGCTTTGGTGACCTCTTCAAAGAAGTCTATCAGGTTTAGGAGACATGATCTGCCTTTTACAAATCCGAACTGTGTGGAATCCAGAGTTTGCAGATTACCAATGTCATTGTCTATAAGTTCCATGATGATACATTCCATAGTCTTGCAGACCAAGCTTGTCAGGCTAATGGGGTGATAGTTCCTGGGGTCCATGGTGGCTCCCCCTTTGTGGAGTGGGATAACTGTCGCTGTGCACCATTCAGTGGGCACAATACCTGAGGTGAGGCTATGATTAAACATGGTACTTAGGTGGAGTTCCAGTTTGTTCTGTAGTTCATGTAGAACACAGCCTGGGATGTTGTTAGGTCCCATGGATGCTGTGTTTTTGGCTTTAGAGAGTGTTTTTTTACCTGTGCAGCCATGATTACAGGAACTTTGCATTCTTCCGGTATAGAGATGGGCCATTTAGGGGATGAGAGGGGGGTAAAGCTAACACTGAACCTATTTGCCAGGATGTTGGCAATATCAGTTGGTTCTGTATATTTAGTGCCATTGTGCTGTAACTCAGAGCAGATCTGAGTGTTGCCGTTGAGATTCTTGACATAGCTATAGAATGCTTTGTGGTTGTCTTTAGAATCAGTGGTGATTTTGTTTTCATAAATAGCTTTGGAGGATTTTATGAGGGATCTCAGCTTCTTACTGAGGCTGACCAGGGAGTTCCTCCAATCATGGGATTTTACTCTTTTTTGTAACAGTTTCTTTCTTCTGTTGTAGAGTTTGTTTATGGCAGGGCACCACCAGATTGGCTTACTTTTTTTGGAGGGTAGCATCTTGGTTCTTTTAGGAATCGCATGATCCATGCACTCGTGTAAGTGCCTATAAAGTGCATTTGTGTAGGATTCAGCCTTTGTACCTCTATTGTCTGTCAGCATGGGTGTTATGAAGTTTGCCACTTCTGTCTCAAGAAGCGTGATGTTGGTTTTGGAGAAATTTTTTATGATGGCTTCCCTAATGGGGGATGGGGGTGGGATGTGGATGTCTAGGGTGATTAGCTTGTGGTTGGATCTGATCAACGAGGAATTGACCTCTGGTGTGGAACACCGGTTGCCCATGTTGGTAATGACCAGGTCTAGAATACTGCTGCCTCTGGTTGATCCAAGGCTTTGGAATTTTTGAATTCCAGAAAACATTGAGCACAAGAGTTGGTACATGAGTAGTTTTCCCGGTTAATGGTGGAATAGTTAAAATCGCCCATTATTAGGGTGTTAGGTTGTACCCTAATATTTTCCAGTGTATCAAGAAATGAGGAGTGGGAATCCTTTGGCATGGTGGGGGATCTGTAGCAAGCTGCAATTTGGATTGCGGTCTTGCCCAGAGTTAGTTGCAGTTGGATAATCTTGGATGCATTATGCTGAGCAACTAGCCTGGAGGTGTGGATATCTTTAATGAATATGCACACGTCTCCGCCTTTAGTGTTTCATTCCAGGTGAGGTGGCGAAAAGGTGTGGTATGAATTATAGCCTGGTAATGCAGGGGTGCTCTCTGGATCTTTGAACCAGGTCTCTGTCAATGCACAGATGTCGAAGTTCTCTATTTTAAGGAGTGCCTCGAGTGAGTGCATTTTGAGATTTAGACTTCTAGCATTGAGTAGCATTACCCTCAGATTTTGCTTGCTTGTAACTGTCACGGTGGTGAATTTGTCATTTGAATCCTGCCTAAAAAAGGCACTATAGGGGTAGCAATGGCCTTAGCCAGTATCTGTAATCTCAAGGGTGACAGGTGCAGGTCATATCTGGCAAAGCATCATGGTTTGTTGATCATGTCATCCCAGCCAGACAAATACTGGAGCCCTTTAGAATGACACCAGAAGCTTAGCCAATTGTTGAAGTCAATCATTTTTTCCTTGTACTCTGATATCATTCTGGGTGATGGCAGGATGCTACTCAGGGCTAGGGTCATACCTGCCAGGGCAACAAAATTGGACAGCTCCTCCATGTCTCTTTTCATGTAGTCCAGTGAGGTACGTCTCAGGTCATTCACACCAACATGGACAATGACAGAGTCATATTTGTACTTGTTGTGGAGTGACCTGAGTGTGTGCGTTATGTGGCTGATCCTGGCACCTGACAGGCAGCTGACAGTTACTTTCTCCTTGTTTAGCTTGGTGAGTGGAATATCAGTGTGCCTGACTACAGAGTCACCGGTGACTAGAGTGTTGGGTATGTTGTTATGCCTTATGGGCTGTGGTTGAGTGGCACACTGAGTTTGTGGTCTATGTGTAATTTGGGTTGTGTTGGGGGGTGGAGGTTGCTTGTGTTTTGCTTTGGAGATCCCTGTTGCTAGGGCAGATTTTTATTGAGAGCCTCCATGAATGTAGGTGTGTGTTTCTATGTATGTGTTTTGGTGGTGTAGGTTTTGAGGGGCTATATGATGAGTAATGTGTGGTGCAAGTGTTTATCTTCTCCTCTTGACTGTCAAGTCCAGTCTTGGGTGAAGAGTGCTTTGCTTCCAGTTTGGCTATACAAGTGCAACTCTCACAGGTTGTAGTGTTGGGTGGTAGGAGGAGAGGGTTTTCTGTGTACATGAGGCAATTGCTGCATTTCCCCAAGATGCCCAGATTCATCAGGTATGCTAGAGAAAACACCGGGAGCTGATGCTTAGACATGCCTCTATAGGTGCTTATTTATTAAGTACTAAAGACTGTTTTCCTCTAGACAAGTGAGGAAAGTTGAGTGCTGTAGTAATCTGTAGCTTATTTAGTGCTCACAATGAGTTCTGAACAAGTGCTGAGCTCAAAGAAACAGATTTGAGTGCTGAAACTAAAAAAACTGTCTAGTTCTAAGAAAGAAAATTAAGCTAGAAGGCTTACCTCCAACACAGAAAGGCTTGGGGGCTCAGAAGCTTACAGACAGTCCTGGATACAGCAAATCTGTATCTGGACTAGACTACTTACAGGAAAGGCAGGAAACAAGCTTAGATTTTTTTTTTTTTTTTTGGAAAGTGGAAAGGGGAAATGAGGAGCAGAAACTAAGTGGGTTGGCCTTCTCAAACATTCTTCCTGGATTAGGTAGAATGAGGTAATGACACTAGACTGGGAGGAGTGTTCCAGATCAAATTTACAGTAGGGGCGGGCAACTGCAAAGCCACCAAGTATAAGAGCACTATACTAATAGAGAGGGAGGGTGGGAAACTCCTTGGCAGGAAATCAGAAGAAAAAACCCAAACAGATGCTTAATAAATGTAGACAATTTCCAGTTAATACCTCACACAGTGAAACTAGCTAGAAAAGTATGCAGCAGACAATAAAAGTGCTATAAATAACTCATAAAAATAAACAAAAAACAAGATACTTAATGTTATATATTACAGATCCGAGTTTGCTCAGTGCCCTTCCTCTGATTAGCTCAGTGTGAAATGGCAGAATCACTGACAAGTTAACTTCTTAGGTAACAGAAAGTTGAAACCTGAAAACTTTAAAAAAAGCTCGAAAGAACCAATGAGGTGCTTACTCCAAGCCGTAGTCCAGGTAACCCCAATCAGCCACTGACCATAAATACTCCCCTCTCACTGAAATGCAGAATGGCTTTGGCTAAACTAAGATGGCCTTGAACTTGGGCTTATTGTATATATATAAAGATTATATAGCTAGCTAAATGGATAGATAGATATATTACAGATAGATATGGGTGTAAGTCAAAAGATAGAATCAAATTTGGTAGTACGTTTCTTGTGGATATCAAAAAGAGAAACTACAGAAATGAGTAAATGCTCATTTTTGTGAATCACATATGGCTGAGTTTAGTTTTGTATTGTACAGGGAAGCAGGAGTATGCAGGAAAATTAATGTCTGGATGAAACACTGGTATTTGTGGAGATGTGCAGCATTATGTTATAGCAGTTCTGAATATGCAAGTGTTCGCAGGTTAGGGTTAGAGTAAGAGTTAGGTATGGAAATAATGTCAGTGTTGTGCATGTTTTGTGTTGCTGATATTCTGTGTCATTTTGTCTTATGTAATGGTAATGTGTAGGGATAGGTAAGGGGAAGGGACAGGAATACCACACATATAGGTTCATAGGTTCATAGTTTAGTACTAAGCTAACTGCTCATGCGAGCCATTTTTAAGCCTAGCCAATTATCCCCTGTGAGATTCAAACCCTGTACCTTGTGTTTGTAAGGCAAACACCTTAACCATTAGGCTACCCTCCCTAAGATGTTTGTGCTTTTCTGAAAGGATGAGAGTACTTTTTGACTGAAACAGTCAGCAATTACTCACATTCTCACAAACCTACCCCTGATCCACAACATCTAAAGAAATAACAACTCATCTCAAAAGCTTCTGTTTTAGCCAAGCAATTGACATTTAGCTGTAGCCGCATCTAACCTCACATGTCATTTTGAATTCTTCTGATCTTATTTTAGACTAAACAAAGCAACATGGTAGCCCTTCTTTGACTTGTCAGTGACCTCTTACTGGAGCTGAATAAACAGTTGCATTCTATCCTGATATTCCTTTATCTCTTAACCACTGCTTCCATGATGTCCTTATGGAGTACCTGTGCACACACAGACCATCCTTAACTGAGTTAACACTTACCATTCAGAGAGCATTCAGTGATTGTATCCAGCCTAGACTACTCCTTGAGTTTTCTGCTCAACTAAAACATTTCAAAGGCTTTGGTTCCTTTAATTTTTTTATTGTATACATGATTCCACTGAAGGTGTTTCTTTTTTTTTTTGCAAGGACCTATACAGTATCGACAGTTTAATAACAGTATCCAGACTTCTGCTGTACTCAGGAGAGTATGTCTAATTTTCTCATAACTAGTAACTTCAGCTTCAGTTTTGTTATAGTGTTTATTGTCTAAGTATTTATGCAATAAAGAAGTAAGCAAGTGATTTATTACAATAATACATAGGCAACATGCATTGTATGACCATTTAGTATAAATTCATCATGAATACTTCTTCAAGTTTAAATAAATTAATGTGATGGTGCTAAATAAAGGCATAATAATTAACAATAAGTACACATAATATCTGGATTATTAATTAAAGTGAAAACAAAGCAGACAACAACCTCCAAAGAGAAGGCAAGTACCATAGAAAATGATGGTGACTTCAGTAATTCAAATGGACCCAAGTTTGAGCAACCTGTCATAAAATGTGATGAGATACCTAGTCTGATGAGTCTTAAAGTTGAACCAGATGAAGTCAAAGACTGAAAGAGTTTGTTAAAGGCACATGATGCCACATACAATTGTACAGAGGACCAAATGCAGCATCTAGAGGCAGCTTGAATGACTGTTGGGTTCCATCCTCAATGGCAAGGACCACAGCCAACTTCAATTTGATCTACTGATGTCTGAAACACTGCTGGTACACTCAACATGCTCTTTAACGTTTCTCTGAATGTCCTGTGTGGGGAGTAGGTGTCAAGATCCTGGATATGCTAATACTCCTAGATAATTCATTGCTACTTTCAGACCAGGGACATTTTCATACCACTATGTGAGAAACATCTCAAAGATCAAACGTCCATCCGTATGCTCCTTGTCACATGCAAAGCAAAATTTTTAAAACTCTCTTAGACTAGATTCCTGTAATGCTCTCTACTTGTATATCATATATTACGCTTATCACCTTTAGTGACAGCAAAACACTTTGGCTAGTGCATTGACTTCTGCCTTGCATTTCATTCATATTACTTTAGTGCTCCAGGATTTAAACTGATTACCAGTAGTGGCGAGATCAGCTTTTATGTTGTTGCTGCTTATTTACAGAGCACTGCTTGAGCTAGGTTTTGTTTATCTGAATGGGGGCTTGTTCAATTATAACCCAAGAAACCACTCTGCTGACAAGAGACTGCTGCTGATTCTACGGATGTGCTTGGAAACATGCAATGAGCAGCTACCTCGTTCCTTTTCTTTGAAATGTATTACCTTTTGCCCTTCAGCCTTACAATATGGATGATTTCTTTAACAGGTCCTGAAAAAGACATGTTTATTCATGGGTTTATACTAATTTTCAATAATGGCTAACATATATTTTTATAGATTTGCATAGCCTCATTATTTTGTACTTGTGGATATTTAGTTTTGCTTGCCAGACGCTTTTCTTCAGTGCTGTAATTTATTGCGGTTACATTGTTGTCAAAGTGCTGAGACCAAAGCACCGTAATATGTAAATGTCAAATGCTGGCACATAATTTTAGTACCTGGCTTTTCAATTTACAAAGTATAAAAAAAAATGTGGAATCTCAGGTCTAGGCAAAAGCTGATTACAAAACGCAGGTGATACAGAGGAAAATGAAAACTAAGCTGTTTTTTGTGATGACCAATGCACTTTTACATCCTCTACCCTCTGCAGTGACTGTTGCAAATCATGAAGTCTGTTTAAGAGTTTACTGAATAGTTGTGACACTGCTCATTTTGGTGTACCATCTATCATTCTAGGGAGCATGAGGCTAGTAGCAGCAGTTCTTAATAAAATAAAGGTAAAGAAATTGCTATATCTGTGTATCTGACTAACTGTTCTATAACAAACTTTGCAGAGTTTAAGATTTGTTTTGTCTAGGTTAACATTTAATGGCTTAATTTTTTAAATATTTTTCATATCTTTTGTCTCACCTCAGTCAGTCTCCATCACACCCCAATCCTTTATGAGCCCATTCATGCATGGAGTTCCTTCATGCCAGCAGAAGAAGGCACCAGTTAGGGATTAAGACCGTCATACACAATGTATTCATATGCTCCTAATAACAACCCCCTCCCCCATTTCAGCACCTGGTGTTTTGCCTGCTGTAGTTGAACGGTGTAGTTATATGCCTTCACATAGCCACTACATCCATACATACAGCTGTTTAGGCATTTTATCAGAGTCGCTCATGTATCCTGACATACAGCTGCATGAACTGCAGTACTGAGCCTTCACCCAGTGCAGCTGTTGTGGCAAGACTCTGACAAACATCCTTCCACGAATGGGGAAGCTGTTTGCACTTGGTGCTCACTTGCATCACTCCTGGCTGTCTCCTGCTGTACCCTGGTGATTTGTCAAACCTGGGTCATCTAGGGTATCATCAAGATCAAAACCTCTATGACACAACCTAACTACACAATGATTTTATTTATTTAATTTGCACAGCTATTTAAAGCTGGGGCTATTATATGAGAATATACTAAGGCACAGTGAGTGGACACAAAAAAGTATCATTTATAAATACATTCCATTTAGTCTGAGCTTGTTTTATACAAAGAAAAAAAGACTTATAAATGCTCATATCAGAGTTTTGTTTTATGTTCACTCTTGGAGTAATAATGCAATGTGACAAATAAATGTTGAATGCTGGCACATAATTTCAGTAACTGTCTTTTGAATTTACAAGCGATGAAAATGAAATGTTTAAACCCAAGGCTGGGCAAGAGCTGATTACAGAGATTCATAAAATCCCTATATCAGAGTCTAGTTTCACATTCATTACTAGTTTAAGACAGTGGGATGTATTCATAGTCTGGGAGTTTGCAGCTATGTAGTAGTTATCTGTGAAGAGTGTCATTATGCACATATGGAAAGTGCAGGTTATTCATGCTGAATACAGAAAAGTGAAGGAGTTTTGAAAAACATGCCTACTTATGGCAAAAGTGTAAAGTACCTAAAATTAAGCATTACATACATGCAAAGTACTTTGTGAATGCTGTATGCTTTGTATTAATTCATGTGCATTCAGATATTGCACCCTGTTGGTTACCTTAAAGAATAGAAAATAGAAGACAGGAAAGACTGAAAAAGTGGAGACCCAACAAAGAGGGAAACATAGCAGGAATACATCAAGAGGGTTGTGCTGGAGGAGGTGGAAGAGGAGAGGAGAGGCAAAATGTTTTTTGCAGGAGATAGACCCACTACTTTTTCAGATTTTTTTTATATAAGAGGTAGTGTAAGTGGAAAAAGGTAAACAGGGAGTAGCAGAAAGGATGAGGGAGGAAGGGATGAGGAGGAGCAGGAATAGCTTCAGCAGGGGTCTATATCACATCATCAAATGCTCTAAATATCGAACATCTCTTTGTCAAACCCTATTTGTTGAAACTTCATCCATCGAATAATCGTTTCTGTGAAACTGTTTCCCACTGTAAGTAAAAAGATGGCTAACCTACCGACTACAACAAAAACAGCATTTTTAAAACCACAATCCCCAATGTGGGGGGCTGCACCCCCACCTTCCCTAACTAAATATACCAACTCCGAGATCAAAATACAGTGGGGAAAAGGGCAAACTCTTGATAACGGCCCTCTGGTTACTTACCTTGGGAAAAAGTTTGCTGAAACGATCGTTTGGCAGATGAAGACTTCAACAGCTAGGGTTCAATGAAAAGGCATTCAAAAATCAGGGAGTCTGACTAATTGAAGTAGACCCCATCAGCAGGAGTCCCCTGTCCTCAGAGTGCCATATGTTTCCACTGTCAGATGATGGTGCAGTGGAGGACCCTGGTGTTGAGTCAGTAGGGTCCTGTGGTGGTACAGTGGTTGGCACCAACTGGGACAGTGTGTCTTGAACATGCTGAAGAAAGGCTTTGACTGTCTGAATCTGTCTGTCCATGATGTGCTCCAGAACATTCTCAACAATGTCTTGAAGCCCCCATTCTTTGGGGCTTGCCAGGGTACCTGCAATACCAGTGTCATCACTCCAACCTGGTGAGTGCAACTCGAGATGAGCAGAGGGTTAACACTCCTAACTTAGGAGGTATGTGCCTTGGCTACTCCTGAGGATTTTGGATTTGTGAAAAAATACCATACATGGAAGAGAAAGAAATTTAAAAAGGAGAAAGGAATGCATAATTAAAATGAGAAAAACATAGAAAAGGGGGGTCAAAAGATAAAATACACACAATAAATTCACACATCATGCTACACAACACTCAATTTCTTCCTTTAAAACATTTTTATTAGTTTTTATTGAAGTAAAACAGAATGTCCAGGAAGTACTTATGCAGATAGGAGACCACTAATTTGTGAAATGCTTATGTGTACATACCAAGAATTGTATGAGAATTGCTTACGTATACTATGGGTAAAATTTGGTAAGTGCTTATGCATACTTAGGGAGGTAGTGTATTAGTATCAAGTTTTGGTGGGGTTTATGTTTTGCAGTCTATTACATAAACATAAATGGTCATATTTGTGCTTGATATGCCTTTTTTGCAATAGGGTGCTGGAAACACACTTTGTAAATACTTTTAAAATCAGTTAAAGATTGAATACTGCAGTTATATAGTGACATATCTTTTACATTTGGTTGCATTATGCATTGAATGCACTGTAGTGCTTCAGTTACTATGCTTTACAAATGATTTATTTATATACATTAATGAAATCAGTTAGCAACAAAATACTGCAATTGTATATTGACATGTCTTTTACATTTGGTTGCAGTAATGCACTGAATTCAGTTTAGTGCTTCAGTTATCACACTTTGTCAATTATTTCCTTATACATATTATTGAAATCAATTAAACACAGAAGTCTATTTACTACTTTATTCATGCTTACCAGCTTCTTCAATCAGCCTTGTGATTCTCTTTACCTGATGATGTTTGTTATACTAAGTTTCCTCCTTGGCTAGAGAGATAAAACATAAAACGATTGTTGTTTACCTGTATTTCACCTCTTTTTTTTCCTTAATATTACTGATATCACTAGTAGAAACATGCAAGGCATTTAATTTACAGCTATAGTTGTTCACTCTGTTTATTTAAATATTTATTAATATTTGAATTTTCATACTGTGCCAAACTTCCGTTACTGCAAACTGTAGACAAATTATTACACTTCTGGTAGAATGGTATTTTAAATTATTATGCTTTGCATGTGTATTTGAGCAGAAGTTGTTCTTACAGAGAAAAATGTAGCAATTCAAGGAAGTTTCCATTTCCTTGGCTGTGCAAAAGTGCGTGCTTTGATAGGTAGTAGCATTGCTAGGGTGGAGTGAGATGGGCAACTACCTTGGGCTCAAAGTGTTGGGGGGCATGATTAGCCAATCCCAATATCTCTTTCATGCAATACTCCATGTGTGGTCTAAACTGCAGTTTGCTGGAATTTTTTTTTTACTGTAACCTGAACACTGTAGTGCCCTCTGCAGGCACAGTATAAACTGTAACAAGTGTATGCTACATTTGTAGCAAGCAGTTTGCACCAGTTTAAAAAGATTTTTTTTTTTTAATTAAAACACAAGTGCCAAAGCACTCTGTGCAGGCAGGGTGTAAACTGAAGCAATTGTTTGCTCCATTTGTAGCAAGCAGTTTGCTACAGTTTAAAAAGAAGATTTTTTTAAGTAAAACACGAGTGCTGTAGTGCTCTATGCAAGCAGGGATTAAACTGTAGAAACTGTTTCATGTATTTGTACCAAACAGATTGCTACTGTTTAAAAAGAAGACTTTTTTAAAAATAAGTTGAAGGAGGGTTGGGAGTAGGGCACAAACATGGGAGCAGAATGGTTATGGCAACAGCCACAATGAAAAGGTATAAAAATATTTAATAATCGATAATAAAATAGAAAATAGGAATACTTAATATTTAGTTCAATAAACATTAGAGTTTTCAGTCACAGGAAATATTAAAATAACACAGTTGGACAGAAACTCATAGATGCAGAAAAAAAGAAAATAATACTAGATTAATCTCACTGTATTATTTCTAACTGAACTGAAGAAAAACTGTCCCTAGTAAATTCGTTTAGTATCACAAGGCAAGAAATCCCATAAAGGACTCTGAATAAGTTTTTCCATATTTACAATCTCAACAATGTTCTGCTATTCATTTTACTATTGTATATATTGTATGTTATGTTGTTGCCTATGCTTGGAGCTTTTCTCCCCGGGCCTCTACTGAAAATGGACATATATCCAGTCAACAAATGTAAAATAAATAAATAAAATAAATTACTCTTTGGTTTTATTCTTTTGGCTTCAGCTTTGTGGTTACAACTGTAATTTTTGGCTAAAACATGAACTAGCATCAGCACTAAGTACCCTTTTCAATCATAGCCTAGCCACACATTTTGTTCCTGTGGAATGGTGAACAGCAACAGTTGTTCCCCTCCACAAAGGTGGCCTAGCAACAGACCCGGGGAATTACAGACCCATAAGCCTGACCAGTCTCATCTGTAAGGTAGACATAGGTGACCTCCAAACCTTGGATCCTACCCAATTTGGCTTCGTGAAGGGAAGATCCTGCCTGTTAAATCTGGTGGATTTCTTTAAAAATGTGACCAAGGCCATTGAAGAGGGCAAATCTGTGCACACACCATACCTCAACCTGGCAAAGGCTTTTGACACAATCCCACAATCAGGCATTACCGATAAACTTAGCAAACTGAATTTAAACCCTTTATGTTGTAAGATGGGTTCCCAATTGGCTCACAAACTGGACACACTATCAAAGTGGGTGGCTCCACATCAACCAGTAGACTTGTTACCAGTGGGGTGCTACTGGGTCAGTGCTGGGCCCCCTACTGTTTGGTATATATTTCTCAGAAGTTTAGGTCAAAATTAAAGGGTTGTGGCTGACCAGGTTTGCAGATGACTGCAAACTAGGTGCAGTCATTGAATCCCAAATGATGTCAGTATATTCCAAGAGGATCTCACACAGACCAACGAGTGGTATATTAGTCACAGTATCAAACTGAATGCAAAGAAATGCATCATCATTCCCTTCAGCACAAACAATGTCCCTTCACATTATCAAATCAACAATACCCTAAATACTCATGAAGTAGTAAGTGACCTGGTATCACATGTTGACTGTGACCTTAACTTCGGTCACCATGTGTCTACTGTAGTAAGGAAAGCTTTCTATGTGGCACATTTGATTAGTAAAGGCATCAGCTCAAGAGCAAAAGAAGTTATAACCCCCTATACTCGGCACTTATCCAGCCCATAATTGAGTTCAACACCCCATTTGGAATGTACCATACTAAATACTTACAGCAATTAGAGACACTTCAGAGGTTTCTAATAAAGAAGATCAAGGGGCTCCAGCATGTGCCTTACACAGTCCAACTAAAGTCCCTGTCACTACTCTGTATCATATAGACTTCTTAGGGGAGATTTATGCTTGGCCTATAGAGCAATCCAAGACCCAAACCTAATGAACTTGCTGCATATCTGTAAATCAAATGGGACTAGGGCTATGCATTCCAGGGGCCTAAATATGGCCTGCGACTTAAACAGGACATGCGGGAGGGACAGATTTATCTGCCAGCGGCTGCCGTGTCTTTGGAACAGGTACCAGTTTATGTGAAACAGAGCACCTCTATGATACTGCTCAAAAGGAACCTGGATGAGTGGATGGGGCACCATAATTTCTTACTGGGGATAGAGAATACAACCCTCCTAAACATGGGCAGCCATCATTAAATGCACTCTTGGGTACTGACTAACATTTCTATGGTGTTACATTGGGATGAAACGGCTAGGCTTAAAATGACCTCTGGGTCGATAACCTAGTAATCTCCCATGATCCTATATACTGCTGAGATGCTCACTTCCACAAGACAAGATGAGCAACTACACACTGACACTGAACTGAACAACTACAACTGAACAACTACTGAACTGTGATAACTGGCATAGATCTTTTATATCAGATTCAAAAGAAAAAGAAAAGCAAACAAACTGCTACTGCCAGAGCTCCATCCTTCATCTGGTCATAGAATGACATCACATTTAATCACCTGACTTTGGCACAATACACATTCAGAACTCTGTT